>NC_056578.1:46519870-46721870 GCF_018340385.1 Cyprinus carpio
CTTTCGATCAGATTTTAGAAAACACCATTCAGCGGAAACTGCACTTCTGAAAGTTTTAAATTATATTCTATTAACTGGTGACACTTTAGGAGCATTTTTTTTTTTTTTTTTTTTTTTTTTTTTTTTTTTTTTATCGGAAAAATAAGTAGCCTTAGCAGACTTAACAGCAGACTGATAAGCTGATAAACTGTCTTTAAACAACTGAAATTAAATATGTAATTTATCCTTGTCATAAGAGTCGAGTATCATTTTTTGCCACAGAACAGATTTGTGCTAATAAGGCTTGAGTGGAGCAGTGACATCTAAAACATCCAGCAAGGCAGAATTAGATGTTGGTCAGCATCCAGGTCAGGTAGCGGTAGAGCCAGAGATAGATGAGAACAAGACTCCATAAAACACTGATAAAAAATTGACCCAAACTTAGAAGAATAGGACCAAGACAGTGTTAAGCTTTCTTAGTAAAATGAGAAAGATCAGAAAGAGACATAGAAAATAAAAATCGGCTTATGGTCAGAGAGCAGGAAATCAGATATCTCAGTATCAGAAACGGCAAACCCATGAGAGAGTACAAGATCTAAAATATGGCCCTGAACATGAGTGGAGTCCTTTATTTATTGAACCAAACTAAAAAAGTAAATGAGATTGAAAAACTCCTTTGATAATGGGTTTGGATGATAGCATACATGGATATTAAAATCGCCCACTAATAAAAAGCGGTCATACTTTATGGCAATATTGCTGATAAATTCAGTGAGTTGCTGTATGAAGTCCTTCGCTGAGTAAGGGGGATGGTAAATGAGAGGCTTAATAACAGCCAGTTTGAAGGTTTTGAGGACATATCCTAATAACAATGAGAAATTAATAATATTTTTTATAATAGAATTGGTGGCATCATTTATACTGCGGAGCCCGGGGAGCAGTTGGGGGTTCAGTGCCTTGCTCAAGGGCACCTCAGTCGTGGTATTGCCAGCCCGAGACTCAAACCCACAATCTTAGGGTAAGGAGTTAAACTCTTTAACCACTAGGCCACGACTTCCCCGACCCATGACCAAGACAATGGTCAGGCAAGTGAAAAAGTCGAGTATATACAAAAAAGATTTAAATGTCTGTAGTATCTGCCTTACATTGACCTGCACTAAGTGAAAATGTAAAATTGATTATCAGTGCAAAAATAAATTATGCATATGGCAGTGTGCTTACATATGCTACACTAGCTGGCTTTTGACACAAACCTGCAAGTGGTGCACTTTCTTCTTTAAATTTCTGGTTTAGGGACGTGTCAGGTGTGCTAAAAACACACATTTGACTGTCTGTCATTTTCCAGCAAGTAAAGATTACAAGATACTGTTACTACAATATCGTGTGATTATGTTGATGGAGATAAATCAATGGATTAAAAACAAAGCAACTTACAGTCATTTCCTTCCATATTTCTCAGGAAAGGGTACTTCACAATCAGTGTTGGCAACTTGAATATACTCAGCATTAGTTGGATACCTAGCAGAAAGGAAGAAAAAAACTAAATTAGTCTTTTGATTTTGTCTAATCATCTTCAAAGTTTGTGAATTGGTCTTAGTACAGTTGTAAAAGCAGAGGTGGTAATAATTATTATACTTACAGGATGTATTATGTACTGTATTGCACAAAAAGGACACCGATACAAACGACCAACTCTGGAGGCATTGCCTTCGATGCATTCGTGGTCATCGTTTTGTCTCACTGTAACGTGTCTGTCAACAACAATAAACTAATTACTATAACTGCAAGATATAACAAAGGAAAAAATATTATTGTATTGTAACAAGCTATCATAATATACATATTTGTGGTATATACACATTACATTTAGTCATTTAGCAGACGCTTTTATCCATAGTGACTTACAAATGAGGACAATGGAAGCAATCAAAATCAACAACAGAGTAATGATATAATGGAATATAAAGCATAGATAAATGTATGATGAATTACATTGCGTCTTACCGCCGCCACCTTCTCTTGTCTAAAGGAAATTACGTAAATGTACAGGTGCATCTCAAAGTTAGAATATCATGGAAAAGTTCTTTATTTTTTGTAATTTAATTCAAAAAAGCAAACTTTCTTATATTCTAGATTCACTGCACACAAACAGAAATATCTCAAGAGTTTTTTGTTTTAATTCTGATAGTTATGACTTACAGCTTAGGAAAATTAAAAATGCAGTATCTCAAAAAAATTGAATATTATAGCAGACGTCACAGCACCCAAATCATCACTGACTTCAGGAACTTCACATTGGACTTTGGATTCTGCGCCTCTCCAGTCTTCCTCCATCTGAAAAGAGTGTGGACTGTGGACCACTGAGCAACAGTCCAGGGCCCGGTTCCCCAAAACATTTTTATCGCTAAGTAGTTCTTAACCTATTCCTTAACCTCTCTCTTAATATTATGGCACGATTCCCGACATGTTCGTATGCTAAGTATATCTTCTGTAAGTCACACTTTCGTAAGGTTGGTCTGGACCATTTGTAAGCTCTCTCTTAGCATTGTTTGAGCTCAAGACGCTAGTCACCGCCACTGTCCAGCAGTCTTTAGAAATCAGAGCAGCGCAGTACAAGTCAAACTATAGTATGTTGACAATGTTGTGGCTCAAAAATGATTTTATGTTATGGGCATTTTAAGACTAATAATAAAATATGTTCGCAATGGATACAGGCCTATTTGTGAAGTTGACTTTATTTGGTATCAGAACTAATATGGTGGTAATTAGGCGAGGCTATTTTGTAATGTCATTAAAGCGTTTAAATTGGCAATCACTTTTAAAAAATTTGAATCTGGCAAACAATTTGGCTCTGAATGGCTTAGATCTATAAATGGGTAAGCATGGTGGTGTCCAGTAAGCGACCAACTATGGCAGCGATCCAACGTGTCCTTGTATTGAATCAAAGACAGCGCCGGCCGCGGAGCCGTTTAGTCCATGTCAGTTTTTTTATTCGGCAAAACTTAAGCCCTTTTGACATTTTGCCTGACGTGGCTATATTAAAAAAAAATCCGCCTCCCAAGACAACTCATTATGGGGCTGCTGGACCTTTTCAGACCTGCGCTTGCCAGGCAGCGGAATTTTGCTTTATGCCCTGAAGTCCAGCTGCTTGCAGCGCTAAGGTTTTTTGCTACAGGGAGCTTCATCGAGGTCGTGGGAGAGGGATACGGCCTAAGCAAGACCTCGGTGTGGAGGTGCGTCCACACTGTCACCAACGCCCCTTCTGCGCCATGCCGGGGATTACATCCGGGGAATTCTGATTGTAAAGTACCTTACCATTAATATAAACATATTACTGACAATTTGATAATTTGATTAATAGTCTATATTTTACGGATAACTTAAACTGTTAAAATAAATGTTACTGGAATAATCTGAGGAATGTTTCATTTGCATAGAACGTGCTGTCTTTCTTAACGCTGTAATGCACCTTCGCGTGAAGTGGAAAATCGATTCCTGAGCAATCGATGCCAACTGATTCAGCACCTTCACTTGGGACAGCGCCTTTGTAATGTCGAACGTAAGAGGCAGCGTGATAAGAAGCTTCCTAAGGGACACTTCGGGGAACACACTTAGGAACATAAACAACTTCGGTAAGATATTTCTTTCGAGTCTTCTTAGCACGCTAAGAGTGAGCGTTATCGGGGGAACCGGGCCCAGTTCTTTTTCTCCTGACCCCAGGTGAGATGCTTCTGAGGTTTTTTCTGGTTCAGGAGTGACTTGGTTCTAGGAATGTGACAGCTGTAGCCCATTTCCTGAAGACGTCTGAGCATGTGACTCCTTGTGAAGCTCTCCCAAGTCCGTGAATCAGATTTTCCTGACAATCTTCCCAAGGCTGTGGTCAACCCTGTTGCTTGTGCACCTTTTCCTTCCAGTCAACTTTCTATGAATATATTTTGATACAGCACTCTGTGAACAGCCAACCCTTTCAGCAGTGACCTTCTGTGTCTGATCCTCCTCGTGGAGGGTGTCGATGATCGTCTTCTGGAGTAGTGTAGCATATGTAAATTACTCGCATATGCGACTAAATGTTCACTCTGGGCGGCTAAATGATGTCTAATATTAGCCAAAGGCTAATAAATTCTCAGATTTTACTCGCCAGTGTGTGAGTCGGAGGCTGAGTATAAGTTTAGCACAGATATATTTTCACGGAGCGCTTCAGAGTTTCACTTCCATCAAGCGATCTGTGCTGTTTTTCACTTCATCTGAATGGATGTGCAACGCACCTGTATTTGACGCACAGTAAACTCTAGTGTGAAGGCGCACGACTCGCTGTAGCTTTGTCTCACACACGCAGAGAGAACAGGAGGAGATGGCATTCTTTCAGTCTCCACAAGGACTTGTACCACAGCAGATCAACATTGTATGTTGCAGACAACTACTGATGTATAATGCTATGCAGTATAATAAATGATAAGACACTTTTTCTTTGCTTTGTTTTTTTTTATATAAGAAGGTGTAACATTAAATATATTAAAGTGCACATTATAAATGCACACCAAACTCAAGTACATACGGAGGGAGGGGTTCTAGCAGACCAATCACAGCGCTTGCGGTCCACGTAGAATTGCTGTTAGATTTTTGGTGAGGTGCACGTCAGGCTTCGGCGTAGGTTCGATGCAGAAGTATAAATCAGCCTTTAGCTTAACATCTTGTTCACATTGACCATATTCATGATTTCCTCCACATCTTTGTTTCCCTCTACATACAGCCACAACATGTCCATACTTTTATCAGTTGTAGCGCCTCAGTGGCGGAGGGATGCATGGTGTACTGCATAACTAAGAAAACCAGTGTATACTCTTTCAGGTGTTTTATCTTCCTCAAAATACAGCATAACTGAAAGACTGTGAACCCTTTCTTTGTTCCTAACACACTTAAGCTGTTTCAGCACAGCACCTTTTACTCCTCTTTGGATCAACAGACTCCTCTCACACGCTTCTTTCTTTCCATCACTGCAGATACCCTTCTGACCAATCACTGTTTTAGTCCGAGTGCTGCTTTCTGTTGAGTACTATCCTTACATACGATCAGTAATTTAACATCCCTCAATTTTTTCACGCATTCAATCTGTCCAATCGATTCCTTTATAGCTTTGGTAATTTTCAATGGATTGATTACATCAACATCACCAGATGCAAACTTCAACATTACCTGATATTCTTCCTTCCTTTTCCTTATATTGCACTGCTCCTTATCACTATCAGTTCCCGAGTCTTACTCCAACTCTTCTCTTTCCTTTATCATTTTTCCACCACTACCTTCCCAGCCAAACTATTCATCTTCCATCTCCGAATCACTACCGGTGTTGTACAGAAATCTGACTCCCCGGACAAATCGCACTCCCCTTCGCGTGCACGAGCGTCACACAGTTGAACGCAGCGCTTGCAGTTAAACCTTCAGCGGTTTATTATAAGTCTTTTATTGATCGTTTTTTCCACAATTGGCACCAAGAATGAACATAGAAGCGTTATTTGATTAACAAGCAGCTAACGGACGCAAAAACACCGACTGGAGAAGGTCGTCAACGGTTTCAAGTTTCACACTGAAATTATTAACTGCACCAACTTTATCATCTCGCAATGCTCTTCCCATAAAACCTGCTTTTCATTGTCATTTCAATTGATATTTAATCACATTTAGTTTGTTAAACTAGGATGAATTTAGTTAGAATTTAATTCTCGTGAAATAATATTTATTATTAATAATAATATCTAAGGTATTATTATTATCACGCAATATTTATTGTACGATCAGTATTTATTATTTGACAGTGCCTTTGCATTTTGCCCTACAGACTGTGTGTGCAAAAACATTTGACTGTAGCTTCAACAGGACAGGTTTGGTGGGGGGAGTGTGACCACAGGAAACAGATGATTCTTCTGCACAATCTGACTTTGCTGCAGCCTGGAATTGAACTGCTGGTTTCGTCTGGTCAGAGGAGAACTGGCCCCCCGACTGAGTCTGGTTTCTCCCAAGGTTTTTTCTCCATTCTCTCATTGATGGAGTTTTGGTTCCTTGCCGCTGTCGCCTCTGGCTTGCTTAGTTGGGGACACTTCATTTACAGCGATATCATTGACTTGATTGCAAATTATTGCACAGATACGATTTAAACTGAACTTAGCTGCATGATGACATCACTGAATTCAATGATGAACTGCCTTTAACTGTCATTTTGCATTTTTGACACACTGTTTTCCTAATTAATGTTGTTCAGTTGCTTTGACGCCATTTTTTTTGTTTAAAGCGCTATATAAATAAAGGTGACTTGACTTGACAGAGAAACCAAATTTATATTAATTTTGAGACTAGACAAATACAACTAGCAAGGCTGATAAACCTGTGTTTATTTAGTTCATGTTCTGATTGGTTTATTGTCTTAGTCATGTGCCTTGTTCCCCATTGGTTTGTTCATGTCGTGTGTCCATCTTTGTCTGTTATAAGTAGTCAGGTTTTTGCCATTGTGCGCTGTCATGTATTAATGTTAACGTTGTAACCTGACGTCGGTGAGTCTAGTCTGTTTCATGCCTCGTCAAGTTAAGTCTGTTCAAGTCAAGTCTTCGTTTCTGGTTTGGATGTTTTGGATTGCACCTGTAAATAAACTGCACTTGGGTTCTCACTATGCTTGCCTTCAGTGGACTGATCATTACAGTTTTACTCAAACACTAACTACAGTATAAATTGTAAATTTAGAGAAACTGAGAATTTCCAAGTGGTCTCTTATTTTTTCCAGTAGCTATGTATAAGCTACAGTGTTTCCAATACATTGACTTTGTGGTGGCTGCTGCATTATGAACACTGACCGCCACAAACAGGGAAGATAGTTCCTGTCAATTTAATCGCAGTTCGATAGCCTACTGTGTAGAACACATAATTTGATGAGATTCTGCTTTGTTTGTAATTGTTTATTAAAAAATTAATCAAAATGAATAAATAATAATAACTAATTCAGAAATATTAATGAGAATGATATATTTTGTACATTTTGTGTTATGACAAGTAAATTAGCAAATTAATATTATTATTATTATTATTATTTATATTAGTATAGCATTCATTATCAATAACTGAATATTTTTTTAAAATATGTAATTTATTCAGCAGATTTATTGATTTTTTTTTTTAAAGTCATATGTTCCATCGTCTTTTTCTAATCTGAAAAATTATGACTCAAAAACTGTAATGTGATCACAACTATGAGCTTTTTGATCCATTAAACCACTAATTTTAAGTAGTGTTTTTGCAATACAATGATATAATTTTCCTCATTATACTTATTACTGTGACCTATTGTATAGATCACCACTCTTCTCATTTCCTCCTCTTACTTCCTCAGATAAGTAAGGGCTGAATGTGACTATGCTGCTTTATGGCGTCATTCATTTCCACTTGAAATGTGGAGCAGTGCAGGTGCCTCCTATGGACTAGAGCTTGTCTGCAGTGGGTTAGTGATGAGGGTGAGTAAATGAAGACAAATTTCATTTTTGGGTGAACAGTCCTTTTAAGAATTTACAAAGAAAAATAAAATGATCTATACAGAAAATTATAACTACAATAACTATACAGAACAAAGTCTGTTGTATCTTCAAGAATCGGCTAAAAACATCTCTTCCATCTTTATTTGACCCTCTAACTTTAGCACTCACTATTCTAATTATATTCTTAAAAAAATAAAATAAAACAAATCTAACTACCTTTCTATTCTTTTTGTATTCTATTTTCTTTTCATATATATATATATGAAAAGTAAATAGATAGAATACAAAAAGAATAGAAAGGTAGTTAGATTTATACATACACACACACACATATATATATATATAAACAAACTCCAATTAGATAGAGATGTGGGCATAAAAGGTAAAAATGTTTTATATACAGCAGTTTGTCATGTTTTTAACGGACAAATGCAGCTGCAGCTATGACCATCATGCGGTACAGATTCTGTGTGTCATTAAAAATCACAACAAATCCATATTTAATCGGACACACCCTGACAAGCGTAATATTGAAATTGATATTCATAAATGATACCTTTCTTTCTATTAACATGCATTATTAATAATCTAAGAGGAAAAGACCAGCAGCAGTTTCATTATTATATATTTATAATCGGGATGTTGGAGCCAAACAGCTCAAAATCATGTTTATTCATGATCGAGAGTAAAAGTATCAGAAAGACAATCTGAAGATACAGTTTGCAGATTTCTTTGTTTTTGTCTCTTGATTGTAAGTGTTTCACGCCAGTCAGATGCTCCCTACTGAGGGCCCCTCGGATGATCACATGATGAGGTGAAGCGTGTAGTCATCATCGTGACAGTAAAGTCTCCTGAGTTTGAGAAACACAGCTCTGAGTGACTCCAGAGAAGAGCTTGTTCTGTGTAACGCTAGCTGTTCTAGTGCACTACACACTCATACTGCAGCTCAGACAGTGTCCAGACCATCACACACACTCTCAGAGGAGACTGAATCAGGTGTGTTCTCTGTGAAGCTGATGTTGTGTGTGTTTCAGTGTGAAGATCGCGGCGGGGGCCGTCGTGTGTGTGGAGAGTGACATCAGAGGAGACGTGACCATCGGTACAGCCCTTCAGTTCATCTCAGAAAGCACTGGAAGGTTCCGCTCCGGGAGAAAAGTGCTATTTTTGTTTATAGAGTGATGAAACGCATGTCTTTAATTATGAATTATGAAAGCAGACCGTTGGTTCCTGTCCTCTGATTGGCCGGTCCAGTGTTGCTATAGTAACGGGGACATGACATCACCGGATCTGCTAGTGCAGGACGATGAATTAATGAACATTTGTGTTTTTAACCCTTACCTTACCGCCTCCTCAGTCCTAATAATTATGATCTGCTGTCTGAAACAACAGCGTCTCCAAACAGTTCTTGTTGGGGTTTCAGGAGCCAGGACCGTGGTTCACCCGAAGGCGCGGATCATCGCGGAGGCCGGACCCATCGTGATCGGAGAGGGAAACCTGATCGAGGAGCAGGCCCTGATCATCAACAGGTAATGAAGAGTCTTTACACACTCGTAAGACTTTCCTTCATCTTGGAAAATCAAATCAAGATGTTTGGAATGAATCCTGAGATTTCTTTTCTCTCCTTCAAATAAGTTCATGAAGACTTGATGACAGTAAAATGTGGTGATTTAATAAGTCTTCTTAACAGAGATCTCTTCATATAATGAGCAGATTTAAAGAGGTCATGAACTACATTATTTTTATTTTTTAATAATGTTCTCTGAGGTTCACTTATAATGTCATTGTGGTTTTACATCAAAACATCATAATTTAGCAGGAAAAGGCTATTTTATCTCCTGTTTTGAGCTTCTCTGCAGAATGCTGTGTTTATAGGCGGAGTATAAGTGAACTGCTGTGATTGGCTGACAGTTTCGCTTATTAACATAACAGACGGACGCTGCTGAGACGAACTCTGAAAACAACATGGGTCTAAAACATATAAGTACTCTGTTTATATCAAACGGTCTGGAACACACAGTGCTATAGTGATGAGAGCAGGGTTAGATTAGATCCGCTCTAGTCTCTCTGAAAAGATCATCAAACTGTCTCCTTTAAAAATGAATCCGTAGTGAAGTGAAGCAAACAAACAGTGTTTGAGGGATGCGATCCGGAGCTCTTTGCTCCTTTTACCCCGTGTTTACACCAGATATATATCCCATTATAATCACGCACCTTGGTTGTATTTACATGAACACTTCTCCAGAGTGTAATAAGCAGAGTGTAGGCACATATTACTAACGTGCTCTTTAAAAAAAAAAAAAAAATCCGCCATTGCTTTAGACCAGGCTGCAGTTGGTCAGAGGTGCAGTCTATTTCAGTTGCCTCAAGATAGCAACACAGCTGGTTTTCAGACCAGCACGCCCATGAGCACACAAGTCAGTGAAGAAATGAATTTGCTATTGAAACAATGTGGCGCCAGACGTAAAAATGATAACTGCGTCTGGCTGAAACTAGTAAAAACACTTACAACACCACACTGCGCCGGGTGTGTGAGAGGGCCCTATTTTTCACAGCTTACAGCTTTCACACTGGCTACGTTTACATGCACACTTTTTGGTTCAATCGGACTGAATTCATTACGATTGATGAATCTGATTGTAGTGCTTACATGAACGCTAAATAAAGTGATCGGGATGATGTGCGCGTTTATATGTCACAAGCTTCAAATCAGAATAGATTTTTTTGACATGCGCACACTGCTCAAATAGTGAAAGTGAAACGTGAACGTGACATATAGATAATATCGAGTTTCTCACTGTTTGCACATAATAACCACTCTCCTACACGGTTTCTTTATTTGTTTTTAACAGCAGAATTTATATTTACCCATTTATGGATAAATATACATATAAACCGCTGTGCTGTGCTGCTCATATTTATCATGAAAAAAAAAGCCCCTCCCTGCACCCAAACCGGGTTTCCTGTGGATGAGTGTCCAAAACAAGGTCGTCCTGCTCCACTTCACAGTTGCCGAGTGAAAGAAGAGTTTTATAATAACAGGACACACATTTATACAACACTTTATACAAAAGGAAGAGCTGCTCTTCCGTGCGTCGTACGTCATTACATTATTTCTGCATCATTGCACACACGCAGTTCTTCCAGTTTTGTGGTTCAGTCTGATCGAGTGTTTGCATGCACGCTCAATCGTATTAGAAGAGGAACAAACCACCCCTTCAATCCGATCGAGCTCAGTTGGATCGATTAAGGTGTTTATATGAACATTTTTTAAACCGATTGAGCCATCAATCCGATTACAGACGGATTATTTGGGTGCATGTAAACGTAGCCAGTGTGTTGTGATCTTGTGATGTCATCTGTATGGTTCTGTTGATGGAGTATTCCTGTGTTTGCATCTATCCTCTACTATAGGTGCGTATCAGTAGGCGGGGCTAAAGAGGCAGTGCTGTAGAATCAGTGGGCGGGGCTAAAGAGGCAGTGCTGTAGAATCAGTGGGCGGGGCTAAACAGGCAGCGATGTAGAATCGGTGGGCGGGGCTAAACAGGCAGCACTGTATAATCGGTGGGCGGGGCTAAAAGGGCAGTGATGTAGAATCAGTGGCGGGGCTAAAGAGGCAGCGCTGTAGAATCAGTGGGCGGGGCTAAAGAGGCAGCGCTGTAGAATCAGTGGGCGGGGCTAAAGAGGCAGCGCTGTTGAATCAGTGGGCGGGGCTAAAAGAGGCAGCGCTGTAGAATCAGTGGGCGGGGCTAAAGTGGCAGTGTTGTAGAATCAGTGGGTGGGGCTAAAGAGGCAGTGCTGTAGAATCAGTGGGTGGGGCTAAAGAGGCAGCGCTGTAGAATCAGTGGGCGGGGCTAAAGAGGCAGCGCTGTAGAATCAGTGGGCGGGGCTAAAGTGGCAGTGCTGTAGAATCAGTGGGCGGGGCTAAAGAAGCAGCGCTGTAGAATCAGGCGTTGATCATCTTCTGCGGAGGCGGCGTTTAGACACACTTTTACGTCAAAAAAGTGGCACATTCCAAAACAAGCCGTTTTCTGAGCTTGGTTTCGATAAAAGCTGTTTTTAGACAAACGAAAAAGTTTTGAGTTTTGAAACTTACAGTTTTTATAATGCCTTGACATGTCAAAAGATCAAGGTAAATTTGATTTCTTGGTTCATGACCCCTTTAATTTATTATAATGAGCATAATATTTTATTCTCATATAAATGATGAGTTTGTGTCTGCATGTGTATTTGTGTGCAGCTATCCTGAAAACATCCTTCCAGACGCAGAGGACGTCGAACCCAAAACCATGAGCATTGGGATCAATAACGTGTTTGAAGTCGGCTGCGGTACGTCTTCATCTCAGCAGACCGTCGGCTCAACATGAAGCTTCTGTCAATTAATGCAACTTGAATTTGTTTTCAGTGTCTCAGGCCTTGAAAATTGGGGACAACAACGTCATTGAATCCAAAGGTGAGGTGGCGGCGTCTGAGAGGCGTGTCGATGGAGTAATGCAGGTAAAGCTGATGTGTGTGATGTGTTTGTGTTCAGCTGAGGTCGGGAGGAACGTGATCCTGAGCAGCGGATGCATCGTTGGCGCGTGTTGTCAGGTGAACACGTGTGAAGTGATTCAAGAAAACACGGTTATCTACGGCTCTGAGTGTTTGAGACGCGTGCAGACTGAAAGACCGCAGGTAACACACACACCATGTGTTTCTGCTGAAGATAAACAATGTTATTCTGACTCTTCCTCTCTCCATACACCTCAAACGCTGCAGCTGGACTTCCTGATGAAGATTTTGCCCAATTACCATCATCTGAAGAAAACAGTGAAAGGAAATTCCACTCCGGCGAGAAGCTAATATATCAAATATAACGAGGTCGTGAACACAGATCTGGCTCGCTTACAGTGATGTTTCTGTATTATAGTGTTGTAGGTTGTGTTGTAAGTTATTGATGGCACATTAAATCCTCATGTAGCTGGTGTCTAACTGTCTCTGTTTCTGGGGTTCTTTCTTTCATATTTTCTTCACACGGTGGCTCCAAATAGACACAATGACAGAATTAGCGAGTTAATGAAATGTGTTCTTGTTATTGTGGCACATGCATATTTAATCAGCAGTTTAAAGGTTGTTTAGGACATTATAGTTCTGATGATCGCTGATAATATAGAAAACATAAGTTCTCATTTTATTGAATATGACAGTGTGTAGGGCTGGACAATATATCGAACGATATGATCATGCGCAAGCCGGTTCCATGATTAGCGGTAAATCCCCATCACCTGCTTTCATATGGAGCTGCAGTTAATACACAGAGCCGTAGTTTACTGACAAGCTACGCTATATCGAGTTCATTATTGAAGATGAATCGCCTTTGATAATGAACTCGATATAGCGTTGCTTGTCAGTGAACTACGGCTCTGTGTATTAAGATGAATCGCATTTGATAGTGGGTTATGTGTATTTACCGCTAATCATGGAACCGGCTTTACTGACGAGATGCGCATGATCATATCGGTCGATATATTGTCCAGCCCTAACAGTGTGTATAAATAGCAAACAGCGGTTCACTGCCGGACAGATGACCTTTGATCAAGCTTCTGATGTGAACTGACACTTATTCTGCATTATATATGTACACTAAACATTGTTTTTTGGTTTTTGTTTTTCTGTTAGAGTAATATTTTAATGTTCATGGCAAACTTCTAATTCATATCACAAGCATCATTTTATGAATTTGTTACCATTTATTAGGCAAGAGAACAAAGGAGTTTAACATTTAAATGGGTTACACTTTATTTCGATTGTCCACTTCTACTAACTGTAATTAACGACATGCTAACTAACTGTCATCAGAGCGTTTGCAGACTGTCAGGTTACACAGTAAATTACAGTCAGTAGATCATCTGTTGACTGACCATCAAATTAAAATTTTAGTTTTAATGTTTAATGTTTCAATGAAAACAAAAACGAGTTTTCCTGTAAATGGACCTCGCGCTCGACGCCTCTATGACGCGCCCAGTGTGCGCGCGCGTGATCTCACCGCGGGAGCGCGCCAGAAGACAGACGTGCGCGAGCTCATGAGTTTAATCTTATATTTTTGCCCCAGAATGAACAATACCAGCGAGAATGAGCCCAACAGCCCGGAAGAAGAGGTGAGTTACTATTTACTTAAGAACAATGAAATCACGAGCTTTATTTCTAACCAACTCAAAATGGTAATTAATGGATGTTAATTTTAATCAGTACTCGTGTGATCAGATCTCTGATGGATCTCTTGTTCTTTTCTCCTCAGTCATTTCTCATGTGAGTTTCTGTATTCTGACATGAGGAACACAACTCTCGGAAGTGTAGTGTGATTTTCCTGAATCAGTGCTGATCATCATCATAAACTCATGCAGAGATGTGTGTCCTGGTGCAGTTTCAGCATCAGCTGCACGTGTTTCTTGTTTTTCTGCAGGTCAGGACTCTGTTTGTCAGTGGTTTGCCGCTGGAGAGCTTTACCTGTTATTCAGGCCTTTTCAGGTGCGTGGAGAAATCCATTGTGCGTTTGATCTGAATCCATAAGAGACAAACATTTAAATGTGTTTTCCTTAAATTAATGAAATGAAATTACTGTCAACATGAACTGTGTTTCATTTCTGATTCTCTTCATTAGGGTTACAAAGGATCCTTAATCAAATTTACCTCTAAGCAGGTGAGAAATATGAATGATTCCTCCAAGTATATGAATCACAAGGATTTAATGAATATTATACCTATGTGACACATTCATATTCTCAATGGACCCTTTTTACTGTTCCAGGGATGTCTAAAGTCTCATAAAATCATCCTAAACTCGGTCTGAGACCGCAGTAAAGATAGTTTGTGGTTTGATATTCAGATTTCTTTTGGCTATAAATACGCAGTGCGCTGTCATAGACATGCAAATAATACCGAATCTCATTCTCTATGATTTGTGAATTCAGGTGACGCTGTTCTTCGGGTAGAAATCAGGGTTTTTTTCGTAGTGACTCTTAATTGTATAATGCCTATAGCTCCAAAAGTGGGACACTTAGAGGAATGAAACCGGTGTCATCTTCAGCAGCTTGATCTGGGAATGTTTTCACAGCAAAGCTCTTGTCTGTGAACCCCTTGGTAAGTCCATCAGTAAGAAATGAGAAAGAAAGGCGTTCTTCATGTTAAACGTCTATTACCAATAAACACGCAGACTGCTGGAATACAAGAACATTGTTTTAGGATGAGCTCGATTTGTGAAAACTTTCACAATAGCATTTTATCGCGTGGCAGTGTTTCTCTTTGCTCTGTTTTTGTGTAATATTTTCATATGGTTGCTGTTCCAGTTGCTTGAGTACTTGGGTTCAATATTCTGATTTGCCAAAGTTTCAAAGTTTTCACACTAACATTACTATTCTGATCCGTGTAAGGTTTCAGAGATCAGAATAGTGCTGTCCATGACTCGGGGAAGCCGTTATCTGACCATAACTGCACTGTGAACGTTTTCACGAATCGAAACAGTGATGTAAATGAATCAGGGAATAGTTAACTGACCAAATATTTAAGATCAGAATAGTTAAGAGATCAAGAAAGGGTTAACTGACAAAAGCTAAACTGTGAAACTTTGGCAAATCATTCCTCTAAGTGTCCAACTTAGGCATTATACAATTAAGAGTCACTACGAAAAAAACCCTGATTTCTACCCGAAGAACAGCGTCACCTGAATTCACAGATCATAGAGAATGAGATTCGGTATTATTTGCATGTCTATGACAGCGCACTGCGTATTTATAGCCAAAAGAAATCTGAATATCAAACCACAAACTATCTTTACTGCGGTCTCAGACGTTTTATTAGAAGCACAATCTCAGCGATGTTAACCCGATGTTGTCCAGACTAACTTTCATGTTGGTTTGAGAAAGCTTTTTGAAGAAGTCGTGCAGCCTGTCAGGTGTTCTGCATGGTTGCTAGGTTGTTGCTATGTGGTTGCTAATGTGCACTAGGTGGTTGCTAGGTTGTTCTGCATGGTTGCTAAGAGTTTGACAGGATGTTACTAGTGTGTTCTGAGTGGTTGCTAGGTTGTTGCTATGTGGTTGCTAATGTGCACTAGGTGGTTGCTAGGTTGTTCTGCATGGTTGCTAAGAGTTTGACAGGATGTTACTAGTGTGTTCTAAGTGGTTGCTAGGTTGTTGCTATGTGGTTGCTAATGTGCACTAGTAAATGTTTATAGTTTGGGTATAAACCCTTCTTCTCTACAATAGCAATCAAAATGAAAGTATATTGACTCTTGTATTGTATGTATTCATTCAGGAGACTCCAACTGTGAAACATGGCTTTATGAATTGATATTGAAAACATATTTAATCATTGAGGATTTCTTTTAAAAAGTCTAAAATTCTTGTCTCGTCTCATTCTCGTGAATCCAGTCTCGTGTCTCGTCTCGTGGGGTAAGTGTCTCGTCACACCCCGCGTATATATATATATATATAAGAAACAGCGTCACATCATTTCTCCATGAAAGAATCAAGTCCTGACTGCCATTATTGTCTTGAACGTCCTGTTTCACATTACAGTAAGTACAATGCGCTTTGAATGTCATTTCAGTCGTCTCTGTTTCACAATAGTTAGGCATGTCATGAATCTGCTGTTCTGAGCAGTTTGAAGAGCTTTTTCTTCTCTTTACATTGATTTCTTTGTGTTTCTGCAGCCGGTGGGGTTTGTGAGTTTTGACAGTCGCTCAGAAGCGGAGGCAGCTAAGAATGCCCTGAACGTAAGTTTAACGCTTCATCTCAACGTAACATTGCTAAAAAAAGACCAAAGGCTCCTTGTGTGGTGATTTTGACAGAAGACACTTTTACACACACATAAGCGCTGCAGTCTTCACACACACAGAGTCACATTTCTGTATGAAATAGTAGAACAGTGCAGATTTGAGCAGTTGTGGGAACTCAAGTGTGAATCTATCCAGAAGCGCTTTTGCCCTGAAATCGAGACAATCCATAGATTAAAGAGCTTCACCTGCCTCTCTCTCTCTCTCTCTGGTCTTCATTGATCAGGATGTGGTTGTAATCTCAGTGTGAACAGGAGAGATTGATCTTGAGAGGATTTGAGCTCTGCAGTTAATAAATCTTAAAATTACATTAGGGTTTTTTTTTTTTTTTTTGAATATGATAGACAAGAAAAAGAAAAAGGTAAGTACTAGTATTAGTTGGTTAAGTGCAGGCGAAAAAGATGAGTCTTTAGATGTTTTTTGAAAATGAGTAAAGACTCAAAGAGCTGTTCGAATTGAGATCGGGAAGTCATTCCACCAGCTGGGAGCAGTCCAGGAAAAAGTCCGTGAGAGTGATTTTGAACCTCTTTGGGATGGAGCCACAAGACGTCGTTCACTTGCAGAGCGCAAACTTCTGGAGGGCGCATAAGACAGGGCACATACGTTTAGGTAAGTTGGCGCCGTGCCAGTGGTCGTCTTGTAGGCAAGCATCAATACCTTGAATTTAATGCGAGCGGCTACTGGTAGCCAGTGTAACCTGATGAGGAGAGGAGTAACATGGGCTGTTTTTGGCTCATTGAAGACAACCCTCGCTGCTGCATTCTGGATACTAGGGCCGTTACTCTTCACGCTTTGCATGTTACCCTTGGGAGATATCATCAGGTGTCATCAAACACAGTGACTGGCTGATTTATTCATAGAAATATTGTAAAGTGCAATATTATGTTGCCATATTCAAATAAAGGTTTTAAAATAAAAATGTTAATTGGCACATTCAAATAAAGTTTTTTTTTTTTTTTTTAAATGCAGGATAAGTGTCAATAATTAAACAAGTAGGTTATATATTCAGCTAATTGTCAGCCTCTTATGCTTCTCGTAAACAATTAGTCAGTATAAATTAAGACTGCCCTCGACTAAAGATTTTAAGCAGAAGTCGACTATTAGTCGCACTTTTATTAATAAATCAAAATAATGAGATTTTAATTGCCTACATAGGCTAATAAGCGCTCAAGCGCACGCAAAAAAGGCTTCCCACAGCGAACCGGCAAATATAGTAATTATGAATGTGTTATGAATTTTGAATTCTTGTCGCTTCATAACGTTACGGTTGAATCACGGATGACAGATGGAGTATTCTGATAATGCTTTTCACTCTTTCCTGGAGCTTGACACTGTTATTTATTTGGCAGTCTATGGGACAGTCTCAAGCCTCCCTGTCTTCATCCAGAACATCTTAAATTGTGTTCAGAAGACGAACAAAGCTTTTACGGGTTTGGAACGACATGAGGGTAAGTGATTAATGACAACATTTTCATTTTGGGGTGGAGTATCCCTTTAATAAAAAGTGTTTCTGCATCTGTACTAATGATAATATCACAAATATTTTATTTTATAGTCCATGAATTTAGATGACCTGTAGTCTGTTACTGTGGTTTTTACTCTTCTTTACTCTGTTGATGTGATCTCAGGCTGCTGTGAACCACAGGACAATCCGAACCTCCACATGAGCAGACCTCCTCGCTCCCTGTTCCTTCCCTTCTTACATTGTTTGTCAAGTTTATTATAGTTAATATATTATGCATGAATTATGATTATTTATAATGTTATTCTTATTGGTTCAATCAATAATTACTGTAAGTTCTGATGGGGTTGATGCATTATGCCTTGCAAAAAAGATTTCAATATTTACACATTTTTAGATATCATATTGCATATTCTCTTTTTTAAATCATAATTATTATTCTTAAGGAGCAAAATAAGTATTTTTATAATGAATGAAATGAAATGTTTTCAGTGCCATTTTAGTGTACTTTCTATATGTTTTTATTATATGTACAATAATGTTTTTGATGGCTATGAATGTTTTATTGAGCTTTCATTAACCTGCTTATATCATTAAAAACACTTGTGAGAGGTGTTTGAAAACAGGCTGAGAGACTCGTTTAATGTTTAAATATAGTTAAAGAAACTTTGTCCCACTCAGATGTTCTAATAATAGAAACACTTTATATTTGACCATCAAAAGTGTTTCTGAAGCAGTGTTTCTGCAGGCTGGAGATGTGATTCAGCACATCACGATTATCATGATTGGCAGATATGGTTAGGTGATGTGATATTTTATTTATCCTATATAAAACATTTGAAGAACAGAGATTAATGAAGGGAGATAGGATGAGATACGGAAATAGATATTGGGCCTCATTCATGAAACATGAGCAGAACAAATGTTTGTGTAAATCGTTCGTAAAGCCGTTCTGGTGTAAACTTTCGAATTCATGAAAATCTTCATATTTTAAATGTACGCCTGCCCCCTACCATGTGTAAATGATATGTAAAATGCTCTGTGTTCTTTTTGGCAAACTGATGACACTGAATTATGCACTTCCATAATTGTTACAAGTTCGTTTGCCCTTGTCCTCTTTTTTAATTTTTTATTATTATTATTATTATTATTATATATTTTTTTTGCAATATTACTGGTTACTGCTTTATTATATTTTTATTATTTTTTTTATTATATATTTTTTTTTAGGTTTATACCTTGCCGCCATTAATATTCCATACCATAGCAACTAAAGCTGTGAAAAACGCTGTGCCACCAAAGCGTTCTCCAGTGCCACCAGCCGGTCATTTTAAGAAGAGCGCCTGATATTTTTTCAGCTGGCTAAAAACACTTTAGTGGTCACACATTATTGAATATTTATTGATAGGCATTTTTGCATTTATGCAATATACTGGAGCCAAACTTGAGAAAGCAGACCAGAATATTCCACTGAGTTCTTGGAAATGGAATTTGTGTAGTTGTAATTCATAGGCAGGGATTAGGCTAGTTGTGAAAGAGCGTCCACGAGCGCCCTATTTACCAATAATTTGAAATTCATTAACATACACAGGTTTAACTATCAAATTGGATGTTTACGAAGAGTATGTGAATCAGGAGGAGAGTTTTCAGTAAAGTCTGTTTTACGTGCAAATTACTCAGAATTTACACATATATTTACGCAAGTTTCATGAATGAGGCCCAAACTCAAAAAAAAAATTAAATCCTAAAATGTATATAGGTCTGGAACCTTGGCACCCGGAGATGGGGTAGATAAGAGAAGTTGGCTGCGTCTGAAATTGCATACTCTCTGAGTAGTCAGTACATATTTAACGAGTGCTAAAAGAGTACACACTGTATAGCCTGAATGTGTTAAGTATGAATGCGATCCGGACATCATTTACCATGTTGACGTTATCATGTGAAGTTGTGATTTGAGTTATTACTATTATGTGAAGTGATTTAAATTATATGAGCGACAGGTTTAATTCATCTATCTGTAAATATCTTGATGTTGATGAAACTTGTAATGAAAATTTGTGGTTTCTAATACTCACATTTGAAAACGCTGTTTGATGACGACTTATGCTGTCCCGTGGGCTTCTGGGATAGAAAAGTGTCCATCGATAAGCACCTCAGAATCTGGGCTGAAGCAGCAGGACATCCGGGGATTCCTCGCCTACTCTTTTATGAATACTGAGGGTGTCAGACGTAGTACTTTCGTCACATCTTGTTTTCTTCCTGTAAGGAAGCATATTCAGCTTTAGTATACGCACGTCCAACTCTCACGAGAATTAGTGCACCACCCATGTAATTCTCACCTACTCTTTTATGAATACGGAGCATTCAGACATAGTTATTTCTTCGCCTGCTGCTTTTTGCCTACTATATAGTAGTTAAATATGTGGTTTCAGATGCAGCTGTCACTAGCAGTTGGTTTTCTACAATCAAAAAAATAAAAATAAAAATAGTGCTATGAAAACTAATAAACAATTGTGTAAAGTACCGGGAATGACATATCAGAGAATGGTCTATACTCTCATTGGACAGTGACTGATAAAGATGGTAGTCTGGACAGAGACGATTCAGATCTTCCGCAGGCATCTCTTGTTTTGTTGTTTCCACCAACAAAGTCTAATTTTGGCATCTGGAACTCTGCATTTTGAATGATTCTTCAAAAAGAGACAAGTTGCTCCACAACAAAGGCACAGGCTAACAGTAATCAGTGTTTATCCACCCTTTGTACCATACAGCTTAGGAATGACTCAGAGATATCAAAACTACTATACTTTTATTAAACAGAGAGTGAGAACTAGGAGATAGAAATCTTAGTAACACGCCAACATAAACTACTGGACAAAGAAACCGACAAACTCAGAGTTTGAAAATAGCAGCAGAGATAATAAGTAGAACTGGGAACACATGAGCAACTAATGGGTAACTATGGAAACAAATGAGGGAGTGATCAGAAACTATGGAAATGAACACAATGAACTCAGTCAAGGCAAGACAGGTAACAGAATGTAAAAGAAAAAAGAAAGAAAAGCGTAACATACTCGTAACACCCTCTTATCCACGTACTTTCATTAAATGTATTTTAAGTCCTAAATGGTTGTTTTCTGGTTTAAATGAGACTAACAGATTTCCATTGCAACCCTATGAACCCCACTCTTATGTCAAGTCAAGTCACCTTTATTTATGTAGCCTCTATTCAGTTCGGATTGTTTCATACAGCAGGGTAATAAACAAGGAAATAACAGAATCAATAATGCAAACCTCAAATGAGACAAATCCAAATTCGGCTATAAAACATCTCTAAAAAG
This sequence comes from Cyprinus carpio, assembly GCF_018340385.1. Taxonomy (NCBI): domain Eukaryota; kingdom Metazoa; phylum Chordata; class Actinopteri; order Cypriniformes; family Cyprinidae; genus Cyprinus; species Cyprinus carpio. The sequence goes on from NC_056578.1 coordinate 46,540,976, forward strand.
ACAATAGTCATTATTCAGCTGCAGTCAGTTCAGTTCAATAACTGTCAACAACCTGCAAAATTTGGCAATTATGAAATAAATTTGATTAGGGTATGAAGCAGCATATGTTGTCATTGCATACTGTTCACAATGTACTACAATACACTGAGGTGCAAATAGTATTTGTATAAATAGCATATGACACTATTTCAAGTCAAGTCAAGTCACCTATATTTATGTAGCCTTTATTTGAAACAATAACGATTGTGTCAAAGCAGCTTTACAGTTTTAAAGAGCAAAATAGTTATTCTAGTCTATATTTCTAGTCATTGTTGAATGATTCCGACTTTTACCACAGTTGTTTGATGAAAAACGGTAGGCACGAGTGCTAACAGGCTAATGGTATGCTAACACGCTGTGCTAGCAGTAAAGCGAATGACGACAAATTAGTTTGATAGATGATATCAGAGCTACAATCACAAACCACTCAGCAGTGTGCATATCAGTTTGTTTTAGTTTATAATCTTACTAGTCTCAGTTTCATCTGTTTCTTCATGTAGTCACAGACAGATTTGTTGATGGTTAGATCAGATCTGCATGTGGCGGACCGGCTGTTGTTGCTTGTGTATTCAAAAATCTCACTAGATTTTTATTAAAATTAATGGCAAAATGCATGTTTGGAAATGTAAACTGATATTTTCTATTGACACACTACAGCAAAAGATGTAAATAACTGGTTTAAAACCCTTTTTTGGGGTGATACTAATGTGAGTAAGACTTTTGCACAGTACTGTATATATGTATATATGTATGTATGTACAGTATGTGTATATATATATATATATATATATATATAAATAAAACAGAATAAATTGTGAGCTATCATCCACTCAATTGCACAGTGACTGAAGCCAAATGTACTAGTTAGTTCACTCAAAAAGTCAAGTCACCTTTATTTCTATAGCGCTTTGTAGAATACAGATGGTTTCAAACCAGCTTTATAGACATGCAAAGAAAATTCCATTCTGCTGTAAAGCAGCTCTAAAAAGATGTGTGTAAAGTCCATAAATTATGGAATTAATTTAATTAATCTATAAAGCAGCTTTAGAGAAAACAGCTCACTTCAATTCTCATCCAATACTATCTGTTCATTTAAGTCAATAATATTGCAAAATATTATCATATATATTAGGGGTGTAACAGTACACAAATATGACTGTTCGGTATGTAACACGGTTTTTTAACGTCACACTTTGGTATGATTTTGGTACAACAGGGGGAAAAACTTTTTTTTTTTTTTTTAATGGTTTACTGAACAAGTTGATCTTTCTTTAAATACATTCAGTTATAGTTTAAATTTTCTTAGTGATAAAAATCTACCTCAGCTTATGCTTAAAACTATAGGGAGCCCTTTTACATTATAAGTTACAATTAGACCTAACAACTTAACCCAAACTTAAATTTAATTACTATTTCTTTTTAAATAGATGATCAACACTCAACTTTACATAAATAAATAAATTGTATGCAAACATGTAAATTGCACAAAATGAAGTTTTTAAATTAACTTATAAATATTGAAATTTCTAAGCTATTTGTTAAAATATATTCAATTACACAATGGCTGTCATAGCATGTTTCATAACAGATTAATTTATACATACTGTACATTAAATAATTAAGACTTACAGGTTTAGTAAAATATAATGAGTATGTGGTGTAATATTTCGCAAAATATTACACCACATACTCATTATATATTCCTCTCTAGACTTTATTTCTCTGGTGAACTAACAGCTGTGGACACTGATGGGGTCATATGATGCGATTTAAATTTTTCCTTTCTCTTTGGTGTGCTACAAGCTCTTGGTGCATAAAGAAGATCTGTTAAGTTACAAAGACTAAAGTCTCAAATTCAAAGGGATATTCTTTATAAAAGTTAAGGGTCAACCACACTAAAACGGCTCGTTCTAACATGCCGCCACATGTCTACGTCACTATGTGGGAAGATTTGCATAATGCCACCCAAATGTTCAGGCAAAGAAAGAAGGCGTAACGTTATTCTCTCTGTTGCCGCAGCAGCCATGTTGTCGAGTCGCTGTGTGTTTCGTTGAAGTGAAACTTTGTTTGGTCTTCCAAAAGAGGACATGACTAGAAATCAGTGGTTAAGTTGTATTTCAACACTGTTCTAGAACAGTTCAACCCAAATATTCAGATGTGTGCTGCGCATTTTATGGAGGATGAGGAATGTTTCCTGAACCAGTAGCCTGAAATGCATCTGTAGCACAATGGCTGTTTCTATAAAGTTGGGCAGTTCAAACTTTGCAAGAACAGTCTGGCGCTTCTGACTCACAGCCTGTAAGTATGTTTTTTATATTTAAATAATTTCTCAATGATGATGCAAACGCGAGTTTTGAGCAGTAGAGTAATGTTAGGCTTGTTGTTTGTTGTTTCTCCGATCACAAATGCAGACATGGTTTTATTTTTACACAACGCGATACGCAACGCGTAAAAAGACAGTATAATTCATTATAATCAGTAATTATGTCCTTGTTTGTAATAGGTTTTATTTGTCTTGTCTCGTCTAGTGATGTCCGGATCGTGGGCGAATCTTTCTATTTAACCAGTCAAACCAGTTCACCAAATCTATCTGAATCATTTGAAACGGTTCACGTCTCCAGTATTCATTAATCCACAAATAACTTATCCGGTTTATAAACATGCCTTTCACGCCCTCTGACGCGAAATAAACCAATATCCCGAGTTATTCAGTTACTCCTAACAGTACATTGACTGAACTGCTAAAAGAGAACCGATGATGGGATGTGCACGAGCAGAGCAGCTGGACTGAGTCTCATGCTGCTGGGACACACATCACAGTAGCTGTGTCCCAAAGTTGAGTGTGCATAGCAATGGTGCGAGAAGAGCGCTGACGAGAGAACAGTCCTGCCAGGATAAGTGGAGCCAGAACTGCTCGGTTTTGTTTTTATGATTTACTCATAATAGAGGAGACAGTGATGTACCTCAGGCTTAGCCAAGACAGAGGCCAGGTAAATTACACTGGTTTGCTGTGTCCTTTGTCGGATTACAACTTTAAATGCAGGTACTGGCTTGGAGCTTACTTGAATAAATAGAAAAAAACTACAAAATACACACATACCAGTTATTATGGTTAGTGATATTTTACTGATATTATTTTGAACAATACTTATTGTCTTGACCATATGTAGACAGGTTTGCAACCCGTTTTTTTTTTAGGCAGTTAACCATAAAAATAAAACTGTATTTAAAAAAAATAGAGCATAGTACAGTTTAATGTCCAGCAACTTTAAATTTAATAACCTTGAACATATTTAGAAGTATACTACAACATACATAGAAGTGCAGCAGTATTATTAATGTAAAACCATCCTGACAAATTCTTTTTTTCAAGACAATACTGCACATACCTTTACTTTTACTCTCAATAGTCAAGTCAAGTCATCTTTATTTATATAGCGCTTTAAACAAAAAAGATTGCGTCAAAGCAACTGAACAACATTACTTAGGAAAACAGTGTGTCAATAATGCAAAATGACAGTTAAAGGCAGTTCATCATTGAATTCAGTGATCTCATCATGCAGCTCAGTTCAGTTTAAATAGTATCTGTGTAATAATTTGCAATCAAGTCAATGATATCGCTGTAAATGAAGTGTCCCCAACTAAGCAATCCAGAGGAGACAGCGGCAAGGAAACAAAACTCCATCAGTGACAGAATGGAGAAAAAACCTTGGGAGAAACCAGGCTCAGTCTGGGGGCCAGTTCTCCTCTGGCCAGACGAAACCAGCAGTTCAATTCCTGGCTGCAGCAAAGTCAGATTGTGCAGAAGAATCATCTGTTTCCTGTGGTCTTGTCCCGGTGGTCGTCTGAGACAAGGTCTTTACAGGGGATCTGTCTCTGGGGCTCTAGTCCTGGTCTCCGCTGTCTTTCAGGGCTGTAGAGGTCCTTTCTAGGTGCTGATCCACCATGTGATCTGGATACCGACTGGATCCGGGTGACTGCAGTGACCCTCTGACTTGGATACAGACTGGATCTGGTGGCTACGGTGACCTCGGAATAAGAGAGAAACAGACTAATATGAGCGTAGATGCCATTCTTCTAACGATGTAGCAAGTACATCGGGTGTTATGGGAAGTGTTCCCGGTTCCGGTTTACCTAATTAATGCAGCCTAGAAATCCTTTAACGGATTTGGATATTAGAATGTTATGTGTAAGCCAGGTTAAAGAGATGGGTCTTTAATCTAGATTTAAACTGCAATAGTGTGTCTGCCTCCCGAACAATGTTAGGTAGGTTATTCCAGAGTTTGGGCGCTAAATAGGAGAAGGATCTGCCGCCCGCAGTTGACTTTGATGTTCTAGGTATTATCAAATTGCCAGAGTTTTGAGAACGGAGCGGACGTGGAGGACTATAATGTAACAAGAGCTCGTTCAAGTACTGAGGTGCTAAACCATTCAGGGCTTTATAAGTAATAAGCAAGATTTTAAAATCTATACGATGTTTGATAGGGAGCCAGTGCAGTGTTGACAGGACCGGGCTAATATGATCATACTTCCTGGTTCTAGTAAGAACTCTAGCTGCTGCATTTTGGACTAACTGGAGTTTGTTTACTAAGCGTGCAGAACAACCACCCAATAGAGCATTACAATAGTCTAACCTTGAGGTCATAAACGCATGAATTAACATTTCTGCATTTGACATGAGAGCATAGGCTGTAATTTAGATATATTTTTGAGATGGAAAAATGCAGTTTTACAAATGCTAGAAACGTGGCTTTCTAAGGAAAGGTTGCTATCAAATAGCACACCTAGGTTCCTAAACTGATTACGAAGATTGGACAGAGCAGCCATCAAGGCTTAGACAGCGTTCTAGGTTATTACATGCAGAGCTTTTAGGCCCTATAATTAACACTTCTGTTTTTTTCAGAATTTAGCAGTAAGACATTACTCGTCATCCAGTTTTTTTATATCGACTATGCATTCCGTTAGTTTTTCAAATTGGTATGTTTCGCCGGGCCACGGAGAAATATAGAGCTGAGTATCATAAGCATAACAGTGAAAGCTAACACCGTGTTTCCTGATGATATTTCCCAAGGGTGATGTGAAGAAATATAGAGCTGAGTATAAGCGTACTGAGCCTTGAGGTACTCCATACTGCACTTGTGAACGATATGATACCTCTTCATTCACTGCTACGAATTGATGGCGGTCATATAAGTACGTTTTTAAATCATGCTAATGCACTTCCATTAATGCCAACAAAGTGTTCCAGTCTATGCAAAAGAATAGTGTGGTCAATAGTGTCGAACGCAGCACTAAGATCCAATAGCACTAATAGAGAGATACAACCACGATCAGATGATAAGAGCAGGTCATTTGTAACTCTAAGGAGAGCAGTCTCAGTACTATGATACGGTCTAAATCCTGACTGGAAATCCTCACAGATGCCATTTTTCTCTAAGAAGGAATATAATTGTGAGGATACTACCTTTTCTAGTACCTTGGAAAGAAAAGGGAGATTCGAGATCGGTCTATAATTAACTAGTTCCTTAGGGTCAAGTTGTGGTTTTTTGATGAGAGGCTTAATAACAGCCAGTTTGAAGGTTTTGGGGACATACCCTAATAACAATGAGGAATTAATAATAGTCAGAAGAGGATCTATGACTTCTGGAAACACCTCTTTCACGACACGCACACAAACAGGTAGATCCAATTGCAGTATGTTTTATTAGGATAATCCAAATCTCATGGTCAGCCAGGCAAAGGTCCCAATCCAGGTAAGCAGTCCAGAAACAAGAAACATAAACAACATCCGAGAACCACGACAAACCAGGGTGACATTCAACAAGGACTCCGTGACAATGACAGAACAACCGGGGTATTTATACACAGGGAAATGACAATGTTAACGGGGAATGGCTGAGTGCAATGATTGATAACCACGGACAGCTGAGTGCAATGAGCAGTGAAGAAACAGACAAGACTATGGGAAATGCAGTTCTAAAGTGGGGTGACGATAAGGGAAGTGAGACCTCTAGTGGCCACCCAGGGAGACACAGAACAGACACCGTGACACTACCCCCCCTCTAAGGAGCAGCTACCAGATGCTCCTCAGAACAAAATAACCACAAAACAAAGAGACCCGGAGGGAGGTGGACTGGTGGAGGCAGAACAGGGGGAGGGATGGCGGGCCAGGCCCGTGTAGGGGAACTGGGACCGCAGTGATGGCTCCCCTGGTAGCCCAGGTGGCTCGGTCAGATCAGGGGGCCATGGTGGACCCGAAAGTTCAGGGGACCACGAGGGACCAGGCAGTTCATGTGCCACGGTGGACCCGAAGTTCAGGGGACCACGAGGGGCCAGGCAGTTCAGGTGGCCACGGTGGATCAGTCCATTCTCGTTGTGCAGACGGCCAGGGAGGAATTCGCCATTTGAGTGGCCCGAACGGAACCTGCCAAATCGGGGAGCCAGTAAGGTGCAGGGCTGTGGCGATGGCCAGGTCACGGCATTGGGAACGGCACCGGGAACGGCCTCAGACAAGGGCACCGCCTCGGGAACGGCCTTGGACACGGGTATCGCCTCCGGAACCATCTCGGGGCCCGCCTCGGCCTCCGGAACAGCATCGGGCACTGCCTCGGGAATGGCCTCAGGAACGGCATCGGACAAGGACACCGCCTCGGGAACGACCTCGGCATCGGGCACCGCCTCGGGAACGGTCTCAGGAACGGCCTCAGGAATGGGCCTCAGGAACGGCATTGGACAAGGACACCGCCTCGGGAACGGCCTCGGGCACGACCTCGGGCTCCGCCTCGGGAACGGCCTCGGCATCGGGCACCGCCTTGGGAACGGCCTCGGGCACAACCTCGGGAACGCCCTCGGCATCGGGCACCGCCTCGGGAACGGCCTCGGGAACGGCTTTTGGACAAGGACACCGCCTCGGGAACGACCTCGGCATCGGGCACCGCCTCGGGAATGGCCTCAGGAACGGCATCGGACCAGGACACCGCCTCGGAACGGCCTCGGCATCGGGCACCGCCTCGGGAACGGCTTTGGACAAGGACACCGCCTCGGGAACGACCTCGGCATCGGGAACCGCCTCGGGCACCGCCTCGGCCTCGGGCACCGCCTCGGCATTGGGCACCGCCTCGGCATCGGAAACAACATCGGGCACCGCCTCGGCATCGGGAACAACATCGGGCACCGCCTCGGGAACGGTCTCGGCCCTCGGGCACCGCCTCGGGAATGGCCTCGGGATCGGGCCCCGCCTCGGGAACCTTGGACACCTCCACCTGGACGACCGCGGCCTGCTCGGGAACGTCCTCCTGGACGGCAGCGGCCTGCTCGGGAACGTCCTCCTGGACAGCAGCGGCCTGCTCGGGAACGTCCTCCTGACGGCAGCGGCCTGCTCGGGAACCTCCTCCTGGACGGCAGCGGCCTGCTCGGGAACATCCTCCTGGACGGCAGCGGCCTGCTCGGGAACGTCCTCCGGGCTTTGAGGAACGGCTGACGCCTGTCTCCTCCTCCTGCGGCCTCTATGATGACGTGCCGGTGGCTCCTTGACGGAAGACTCAGGCGTTGAGTCAACCATCTTGTCTGCCAACACAGGTGTAGATTCGACCCTCCTGTGCAGTGGTGCTGGGCTGGTGGTCATCTCGTGCTGTGGTGCTGGGCTGGCGGCCATCTTGTGCTGTGGCGCTGGGCTGGCGGCCATCTTGTGCTGTGGTTCTGAACTGACGGCCATCTTGTGCTGTGGCGCCGGGCTGGCGGCCATCTTGTGCTGTGGCGCTGGGTTGGCGGCCATCTTGTGCTGTGGCGCTGGGCTGGCGGGCCCTCTTCTCTGGAGACACAGGTGTGGTCGAAGTATCCCCATTGAGCACGATGGCCACAGGTAATGGGTAAACCCCCAAAAGTCTAGGATATCCAGCCCCTTCATCTTCCCATTGAGGTAAAGGGTCATCCAGACAGTTGTTTGTAAAAAAGTCCTTCAGTGCTGCATCATTATAACCCATCCCGACCGCCATGGTCCAAAACAATTGCGCCAGGCCACCCACCTCACTCCCCCTTTGACGAAGGGGGGTTAAGTTCCGGAATCTCCCCCTCCGTTCCTCCATGGTGGCTGGGGAACCGATTCGAAATCCCACACCGCTGGATCTAGGCATGACGAAGTCCTTCTGTCACGACACCACACAAACAGTAGATCCAATTGCAGTATGTTTTATTAGGATAATCCAAATCTCATGGTCAGCCAGGCAAAGGTCACAATCCAGGTAAGCAGTCCAGAAACAAGAAACATACAACACATCCGAGAACCACGACAAACCAGGGTGACATTCAACAAGGACTCCGTGACAATGACAGAACAACCAGGGTATTTATACACAGGGAAATGACAATGTTAACGGGGAATTGGCTGAGTGCAATGATTGATAACCACGGACAGCTGAGTGCAATGAGCAGTGAAGAAACAGACAAGACTATGGGAAATGCAGTTCTAAAGTGGGGTGACGATAAGGGGAAGTGAGACCTCTAGTGGCCACCCAGGGAGACACAGAACAGACACCGTGACACTATGACTTCTGGAAATAGATGGAATAGGGCCTAACATACATGTTGTTGGTTTAGATGATTTAACAAGTTTATACAATTCTTCCTCTCCCATAGTAGAGAATGAGTGGAACTGTTCCTCAGGGGATCTATAGTGCACTGTCTGATGTGATACTGTAGCTGACAGCTGCATGGTTACAATTTTATCTCTAATAGTATCGACTTTAGAAGTAAAGTAGTTCATAAAGTCATTACTGCTGTGATGTTGAGAAATGTCAACACTTGTTGATGCTTTATTTTTCGTTAATTTTGCCACTGTTTTGAATAAATACCTGGGGTTATGTTTGTTTTCTTCTAAAAGGGACGAAAAGTAATCAGATTTAGCAGTTTTTAATGCTTTTCTGTAAGATAGGTTACTTTCCCTCTAAGCAATACGAAATACCTCTAGTTTTGTTTTCCTCCAGCTGCGCTCCATTTTCCGGGCTGCTCTCTTTAGGGTGCGAGTGTGTTAATTATACCACGGTGTCAGACTGTTTCCCTTAACCTTCCTTAAGCGTAAAGGAGCAATTGTATTTAAAATGCTAGAAAAGAGAGAGTCCATAGTTTCTGTTACATCATCAAGTTGTTCTGAGGTTTTGGATATGCTAAGGAATTGGGATACATCAGAAAGGTTACTTACAAAGCAGTCTTTTGTGGTAGAAGTGATGGTTCTACCATACTTCAAGATTCAAGATTCAAGATTTTTTATTTGTCACATACACAATTATATAGAGCATATATAACCAGCAGTGAAATGTGAGTCAGGTCCGCTCCATGGACAGTGCAATTATTAAAGAATACAACACAGATGAAAAATATACATAAATATAGCTATGAAAGAATGAAATAAAAGTAAACAATAAAAATATAAGAATAAAATATAAAATATATAAAAGAGATGTATACTGTAGAATTAAATATATAGGACATACTTGTAACAAGAAGTAGAATTTATACCTTATATATACAATACCTTAACTATATTAGGGTATGCAAGATAATACTTTTACTTAAATGATAGTTCAGTCAAAAAATGAAAATCCTGTAATCATTTACTCACCCTTCAGTTGCTCCAGGTTTGTAATTTATATTTTTGGGTGAACTATCCCGTCAGCTAAAGTTGTAAATACGACTAGTAGTTTTTCCCGAATATGGTATTGGTAGTTACTAAAAGTAGTTTACTAAAGTATGTCAATATTTCTTGCACTAATTACGTTGTCATAGCTCTAAACAATTTCTCTTTTCCTTCTTTCCCTGAATCAGACTAGACCCCTGTACTGCAGGATAAAGCTGAATGTGGCAGCGCTGGACAGGTGTTTAATGGTTTTGTTCTGAGCAGGGAGACCCTGACTGTGCTGCTGGATCTACTGGGAAGTGAACGCCAACAGTGATGGTGTGCCATGATCCAGACCCTGGTGTTTCTCTTCTGTCTGCTAGTGGTACATCATACAGATGGTCTCCAGAGTGTTTGACATGTGCCTCGATCCACTGTCACCGCTCTGTCCTCCGAGTCTCTGAGGAGGTGCTGGCCATTCACCAAGAGATCCACCTCCTGAAGACCCCAGAACATACGGAGGCAGGGCCGGACTCAAACTGATGTTGTTTTCTGATGTTAAACCTAAGCTATGTTGTAAATGGTTGTAAAAAGTACTTTCTATTATGTATAGAACAATTTGTTTTAATGTGTAAAAAAGTATTTACAGGACAAACAAATAAACATATAAAAGAATGTTTTGTGAAAAAAATTATAAGCTACATTAAAAAAAAAAATAATGTACATAAGCACTTTTCTTTTATTTACACATGAATATGCAAAACAAAAATACAAAATGTACAGAAAGTACTCAGGCTTATTTACGAATAAATTACAAAAAAATGAATAATGTATACAATTTATGCATTTCATTTTTAACTTGCGTCACAAAAATAAACCACAGAAATTTCATTGACACTATGACATTTAAAAAATGTATTGGAAAAACTGTAATGTACTCATTTTTTCCCACGGTTTTCTCTTGGCTAATGAAGAATGTATTTGTTTGAGTTTGATGTCCTCTCTGTCCACTCGCTCCCTCACCTGTCTCAGGACACTTCACAAATAAACCATGCCTGTTAACAACAAAAACACATGCTCACTTTCTCCAGAATAGTATTAAAACAAGAATGGTACTAAAACAAGAGAAAATAGAAACACTTATGAAAAAGACAGGTTTGCATTCTTAACATTAGAAAATATGACACAGCAGGACATGCATACAAAATGCTGAAGTGCTTAAGTTTGGTTAAAACATTTTGACTGCACTACAGAAACAACAAAGGGAAAGACCATTGCTTTATATAGTGGCTGTCTTATTGTTTGTGGGCTTTATGTTAAAAAAAACCCCTGGCTTTAAACACTTTTGCTAGGTATTTGAGTAAATGAAAACACAATACTTACATTTCAATGTGAAGGCCTCCACAGAACTCACACCTGCCTCTGAATATATAAAACTTCTTCGTATTATGGAAGGTGGTTATTGTGTGTTGTGGTGTGTTGTGTGTTGTATATGATATGTACACTTCATTTTCATTGGAAATGAAGGGCGCATTTGAAGTCGCTTTCGAAACTCGTCAGCCTTCGTCACGGCGTGGTGACGCATTCGCACTTCAAATGCGATCTTCCATGTGCGCATTCTGACTTTGGGACAGCTTACGTTGTGACGCTGTGACGCAATCGCACTTCACATCCTTACTTCGGGGTCCACACACTTCAGTTTGGGACACCCTTCATTGCACCACTGTGACGCATTTGCACTTCAAATGCGCACTTCGGAGTCCATGCATTTAAGTTTGGGACACAGCTAGTATGTAAAGGGGCGTAACATTTCCGTCACATGCTTGAGGCATTCAGCCAATCACAACCCACTGAATAGCTGACCAATCAGATCACACCTCGCTTTTCTGATCAATGAGCTTTGTTTTTGTTTTTGTTTTTTACCTTAAACCGCATAAACACATTGCATTAAACCAAATACACAAAATAATGTTCTTTTTAGCAGCATCATATGACCCCTTTAATGCCACGTGACATTTATTTTTCACGCTTTTTTTTGTGTTTTTGCGCAGTTGAAACACTGATTGAGCAATTACATGAGGCGTTAGATGTTTAGTCATGTTTATTCACATTAAAACTAGTAGTAAAGAGGAAGGAATGATCGCGTTCACTCACGCTCCGCTCTGCACAAATCCACGGGGTTTCACGGCTCAGACACGGGAACCGGAGCTGATTGCGGCTCTAGTCAGTGCTTGTGTTGGGATTATACCAGCACGTTTCTGAACCGTCCCAGAAGAGGTTCTCCAAGGCATTTATACAGCGATCTGTCATGCCACATCAAAAAATGTCAAAACGCCATTTATTATTTGACTTTCCTGAGAATAAAAAGAGAAAAAACTGTATTCATTCGGTACACATAGGTAACGAACCAAAAGACCCATACCGAAATGGTTCGATACAAATAAGTTTACCTTTACACCCCTAATATACAGTGGGTACGGAAAGTATTCAGACCCCCTTAAATTTTTCACTTTTTGTTATATTGCAGCCATTTGCTAAAATCATTTAAGTTCATTTTTTTTCCTCATTAATATACACACAGCACCCCATATTGACAGAAAAACACAGAATTGTTGACATTTTTGCAGATTTATTAAAAAAGAAAAACTGAAATATCACATGGTCCTAAGTATTCAGACCCCTTTGCTGTGACACTCATATATTTAACTCAGGTGCTGTCCCATTTCTTCTGATCATCCTTGAGATGGTTCTACACCTTCATTTGAGTCCAGCTGTGTTTGATTATACTGACTGGACTTGATTAGGAAAGCCACACACCTGTCTCTATAAGACCTCACAGCTCACAGTGCATGTCAGAGCAAATGAGAATCATGAGGTCAAAGGAACTGCCTGAAGAGCTCAGAGACAGAATTGTGGTAAGGCACAGATCTGGCCAAGGTTACAAAAACATTTCTGCTGCACTTAAGGTTCCTAAGAGCACAGTGGCCTCCATAATCCTTAAATTGAAGATGTTTGGGACGAGCAGAACCCTTCCTAGAGCTGGCCGTCCGGCCAAACTGAGCTATCGGGGGAGAAGAGCCTTGATGAGAGAGGTAAAGAAGAACCCAAAGATCACTGTGGCTGAGCACCAGAGATGCAGTCGGGAGATGGGAGAAAGTTGTAGAAAGTCAACCATCACTGCAGCCCTCCACCAGTCGGGGCTTTATGGCAGAGTGGCCCAACGGAAGCCTCTCCTCAGTGCTAGACACATGAAAAAACACCTGAAGGACTCCAAGATGGTGAGAAATAAGATTCTCTGGTCCAAGATAGAACATTTTGGCCTTAATTCTAAGCGGTATGTGTGGAGAAAACCAGGCACTGCTCATCACCTGTCCAATACAGTCCCAACAGTGAAGCATGGTGGTGGTAGCATCATGCTGTGGGGGTGTTTTTCAGCTGCAGGGACAGGACGACTGGTTGTAATCGAGGGAAAGATGAATGCGGCAAAGTACAGAGATATCCTGGACGAAAACCTTCTCCAGAGTGCTCAGGACCTCAGACTGGGCAGAAGATTCACCTTCCAACAAGACAATGACCCTAAGCACACAGCTAAAATAACGAAGGAGTGGCTTCACAACAACTCCGTGACTGTTCTTGAATGGCCCAGCCAGAGCCCTGACTTAAACCCAGTTGAGCATCTCTGGAGAGACCTGAAAATGGCTCTCCACCAACGTTTACCATCCAACCTGACAGAACTGGAGAGGATCTGCAAGGAGGAATGGCAGAGGATCCCCAAATCCAGGTGTGAAAAAACTTGTTGCATCTTTCCCAAAAAGACTCATGGCTGTATTAGATCAAAAGGGTGCTTCTACTAAATACTGAGCAAAGGGTCTGAATACTTCGGACCATGTGATATTTCAGTTTTTCTTTTTTAATAAATCTGCAAAAATGTCAACAATTCTGTGTTTTTCTGTCAATATGGGGTGCTGTGTGTACATTAATGAGGAAAAAAAATGAAATTAAATGATTTTAGCAAATGGCTGCAATATAACAAAGAGTGAAAAATTTAAGGGGGTCTGAATACTTTCCGTACCCACTGTACATCAAATTTCAGCAAATGTAGCAGGTAATCCGGGCATTCTATGCATACAGAACATTCACTTACTATTCACAGTATACACGCCGCATACTGCAATATAGTAGGAGTTGTGTGGTAGTATTCTGAACACAGCTTCTGTACTGATTTCAGTGTACTTGAGTTATATTTAGCAGATTCTGGTAAATATAGTAGGTCATCCGGGTATTCAAGATTCAAGATTTTTATTTGTCACATACACAATTATATAGAGCATATATAACCAGCAGTGAAATGTTAGTCAGGTCCGCTCCATGGACAGTGCAATTATTAAAGAATACAACACAGATGAAAATATGCATAAATATAGCTATGAAAGAATGAAATAAAAGTAAATAATAAAAATATAAGAATAAAGTGTATAAAAAAAGATGTATACTGTAGAATTAAATATAGAATATAATGTGATGAAAGTACAGTGTGCATGACCCAGGGAGTACAGTGTAGTCATTATACTGTATATTAAGATACCCAGGAAATGTACAAGAGGCAAATGTGCAAACAGGTTGACACTGTCAGTATGTCAATGTGAGGTAGAGAATGATGAATATCTTACTAATAAAGTGAAAGTTAAGAGGAGACATGAAGATGTTAAGAGGCTGGTTTTGAGTTTAGGAGCCTGATGGGGAAGAAACTCCTCCTAAGTCTCTCAGTTTTGCCATCAGGCTACAGAAGCGCTTACCAGATGGCAGCAAAGTGAAAAGATGGTTACTGGGGTGGTTGGAGTCCTTGATGATTTTAACAGCTCTGCTTTTGCAGTGTTTGAGGTAGATGTCCTGCAGAGAGGGGAGAGCAGACCCTGAGATGCGCTCAGCTAAGATCACATCTCTCTGCAGGGCTTTGCAGTCATGACTGGAGCTGTTCCCAAACCACGCTGATATACACTGAGTCAATACACTTTCTATGGCCCCTGAATAGAAAGTTTTCAGGATTGCTGGTGAGACCCTGAATTTCCTCAGCTGTCGCAGATGGTACAGTATTTTATGCATACAGAAAATTTACACACTATGCACAGCATACATACTGGATACTGCAGAAATAGTAAGAGTAGTATGATAGTATAGCTTTTCGAACACAGCAACAGATTGTGTGGACAGGTTTCTTTTATACACCTATCAAGCTGACATTAGGAGTAACTAATTGAAGTGACAGGACTAAACTGTGTTCACATGGACACATAACCGATCTGTGGGAGCCAGAATTCTTGCTGGTTGGTAGGGGATCAAATACTTATTTCACTCACTCAATACAAATCAATTTCTAACCTTTATATAATGTTTTTTTTTTTTTTTTTTCTGGATTGTTTGCTATTCTGTTTCTATCTGTTAAAATAAACCTACCATAAAAATTACAGACCATTTCTTTGTAAGTGGGCAAACTTACAAAATCAGCAGGGGATCAAATAAATATTTTCCCCACTGTAGATGACTTGGCCTCTGCTGACATTCAGGGCTGTAGAGGTCGTTTCTAGCTGCTGATCCACCATCTTATCTGGATACAGACTGGATCTGGTGTCTACTGTGACCTCAGAATAAGAATGAAAGAGACTAATATTAGCGTAGATGCCATTCTTCTAATGATGTAGCGAGTACATAATGTGTTATGGGAAGTGTTCCCGGTTCTGATTGTCCTTATTAATGCAGCCTAACAATCCTTTAACAGATTTAAACATTATAAATGTGATACTGTGTTATGTTTATGCAATGCTGGGTAGTGACTGATTACATGCAATCTGGATTACGTACTTGTAATTAGATGATAATACATTTTAAAATAGTAATAATCAGAGTACTATTAAAAATAGTCAACTGCTGACATACATTCAGGAAGTCTTCCAGTTTTATGGATATTTGAAAAAAGACCAGTCACTAGTCAGGTGACTGTAAATGCAGACCAATTACATTTAAATCGTTTTAACTGTAATTGTTTTCTTAACATTTCAACATTGCATCAACTACTGATGAATACATACATTATTATTTGAATTATCACTCAGTGGGTTATTTAGCTATGTATTACAATGTCTTTGGAAAGCTTTGGTCTCTGTAAACACAATGAAATTTGTTTAAAACACATGATATCCATATACCTAAAATATATCCATATACCTAAAATATGTCCATACACCTAAAATGTGTAATGTAATGTAGTACATTACAACTACATTTTTTGTAAGTAATATACCCCAGCACTGCATTGATAATATTTAATAGTCATTCCTGTGATTCTGTAATAATACTGGGCAGCTTTATGGTCAAACTATTTAAACTGCCTTTGCTGTATCCGCCAAACTTGCACAGATGCTGCCATCTATTGGTTAATTACGGAACACACACACTTCTTCCTCTTCTTCTTCAAGACACACAACTCCTACTATATTGCAGTATGCGGCGTGTATACTGTGACAAAGCATGTAAAATGCCATTTATTTTTATTTTACATTTTCTTTTGATTTTGGGATGAAATACAGTATGACACATTTGTTCATGAGATTCACCCAACTAAATAACGCATCTGTCTGTCCTTTTCTTTCTGTCTGCTCAGTGGTTTTGGGTTGGTTTATGTATTTTATTTCGGACTGATGACATTTAGACACCCAGATGAGTTTATTTTATGTTTGTTTTAGTGTTAGACGGAGCGTTTCACTGCTGGGTGAGAGAGTGACATGCTTGAGTGAGGTTGTATCTGTTATCATGCAGAAGAAAAAACACATACACACACACACACACACACACACGACCAGTTACACACACACAGACACACACACACACACACACTCAGATGCACACACACTCACTCTCGCACACACACACTCACAGCGCACACAAAAACTCATGTGCACAAACTCGACGCACGACATACACACACTCACTCACACACTCACTATCACACACACACACACACACACACACACACACACTCAGATGCACGCACACACACTACACACTCAAACTCACATCACCAAATTGAGTTTTTTTCGCTTATACACACACAGCACACACACACACGCACACACACAACTCATGTGCACAAACTCGCACTCTCTCTCACACACACACTCACACACACACACCACGCACACACACACACGTACACACACACCCACTCACTCTCTCTGTCTCTATATAAAGAGTCTATATATATAATATAAAAAAAATAAAAAAAAATTTATAAAAAAATACACACACACACACACACACACACTCACACACCACCACACACTACCCACACGAAGAGCACCAGCATGACCCTCATGTGTGTGAGTGTGGCATATTAACTCTGAGAGCTCACCCTTACGGACATTCCTTAAGCGTAATGGTTTTTATATTGTACAAACTATATTTACTAATCACCCTTCACCAAACCTACACCTAAACCTACTCGTTTACTTAGCTATCTAAACGGGGACATCAATTTAAAAAAACAGCCACAACAAAAAAAAACTTATGGGTGGAAAACCTTTAAAAAAAAAAAAAAAAAAAAGAAAGATATATACATTTTTGTTTACTTTATTTTTATACCAGTTTTACATTGAAAATGAGGGGAAATACCTCCTTGCATGGGACATCACCAAAGCATTCATTTGCCTCCAGGAGGGGCATCTGCTTTTTTTTTTCGAGATTTTGGGTACAAATTTGTCCCCAAAATATGGTTAAGTAGGTACACACACACACACACACACACACACACACACACTCTCTCTCTGTCTCTCTCTCACACACACACACTCACACACACACACACATACACACAACAGACACAGACACATTCACACAACACACACACTAAACAACATACACTCACACACATACACACACTCTCTCTGTGTCTCTTTTTTTTTTATAAAAAAAAACAAAAACACACACACACACACACATACACACACACATACACACACTCCCGCAGCGAAGAGCACCAGCATGACCCTCATGTGTGTGAGTGTGGCATATTATCCAACTCTGAGAGCTCACCCTTACGAAAAATAAGTTTATTCAAGTGTGGTATTAGTATACTTCTTTTAAAATAAAAATAATAGGAAAGTATGCTTTTAGTTTATTTTTTATGTAATTATGAGATTTTTGTTTATTTTTTGTGTTTTTATGAGTTATATACTTAAAATGACATTTAATTCTAAATATATTTGAGTTATACTTGTGCTCCTAGAATCCGTGTTTTCATTGTTATACGGTAGAGGCCGCTAGTACACATCTTTACAAAATTTCCAAAAAAAAAAAAAAAAAAAACAAGTGAAGAAGAAAAAGAAACAACAGATACTAAAGGCTGATTTATACTTCTGTGTCGAACCTACGCCGAAGCCTGACGTGCACCTCTCCAAAAATCTAACAACGCGTCAATTCTACGTGGACCGCAAGCGCTGTCTGCTAGAACCTCTTCCTCCATATGTACTTGAGTTTTGAGTGTGTTTATGTGCACTTTAATATATTTTAATGATACACCTTCTTATATAAAATAAAACAAAGCAAAGAACAAGTGTCTTATGATTTATTATACTACATAGCATTATACATCAATAGTTGTCCGCGACAAACAATGTTGATCTGCTGTGGTACAAGTCCTTGTGGAGACTGAAAGAATGCTATCTCCTCCTGTTCCATCGTTGTCTCCTTTTTGTAGTTTTAAATAATGATTTAATGATTTGATATGTATTTGCCTCAGTCATGGCTATAATGCTTCTCTGACGAGCTGCTTCTTCTTCAGCTTTTGTCGTGGTACGTGGTATTTGTATACTTGCTATACTTAAAAATATACTTGAACTTTACTTAAGTATACTTAATAAAATAAACTTGAAGTATACTACTTTTTGGTAAGGGCAGCTCTCCTCTCATTTATGATTTCTGGAATTTTGCTTGAACTGAAGCTCATTTTGGATCGATTTTCCCGTTCCCACTGAAGTCTGGATTTGGGTAGCATTATTTCTGAATGCTGAAGACATACGTCACTACCTGAACTGGTGTTTGCTGCTGCTCATTTACAGAAAGTCAACCATTTCTCAACGCGTTGATTATCTCATGAGGTTCAGTGCATGCAGGTTAGACATTTTGTCCATCTTGAGACGGCGCTGACAACTCATCACTGTGACATACAAACAAACTAATGCTGTATTGAGCAGTAGATAAAGTAAATATAGCAACAAACAAACAAACAAATCTGGTTAATTTGTCCTGTATTCTAGTTTCAGTTAAACACTACAGGACACCTCATTAAAACATTAGGCCTTATAGGGGTCCCTTAAAGGGACAGCTCACCGAAAAAGGAAAATTCTGTCATTATTTACTCACCCTTAAGCTGACAGTTACTGGTAACATTCATAGTATTTTTTTTTTCATACTACAGAAGTCAATGGCTACTGTCAGTTAGGTTTCCAACATTATTCAAAATACCTTCTTTTGCATTCAACAGAAGAAAGAAACTCATACAGGTTTGGAACAACGCATTTTCATTTTTGGGTGAACGGTCCCTTTAATGTTTAAAGGAGGTCTGGGATTATACATTTTCACTGTGTGGAAAGTAGTGAAAGCACGATTGGAAAAAATTACATAAAATAAAATGATCTTGTAACTGATTTTGGTACTCATTTTTTTTGGGGGTTTTTAACAGATGTGTGTTGTATGTGGTAGTTATTTTGTTGTTTTTTTTGTTTATTTTCTGTTTTTTTTCTTCACATCGACTCTCTACAGGTGGGTTGGCCATGTTTCATTTTGTCTGTTTCTTGCATGGAATTTTACTGTATTTTTTCCTTTCCTAGATTTTACTGTAACAGAAACTCTTGCACAGGCAGAACATTTGCTACTGTTGGTTTCATTGTGCTGTTGAATGGTAAGCACATTTCCCTCATTAGCTTTTAACTAGCTTAATCAGTGCCTGCAGGCAGATACGTCCTGAGGATAAACAAGAGTATTATCCTTCTTAAAAACTTTGCTGTTTCAGATGTCTGCTCATTATTTAGAGATGGATGGAGCTGGAAGTCTCAGCTGAAGTAAAGCTGGAAAGGTTTGTTTAAAAATACTATCTATCTATCTATCTATCTATCTATCTATCTATCTATCTATCTATCTATCTATCTATCTAATTGCTTAAGAAAGTTTACATGTCTGCTTTGACCAGACAAAACACTATAAAAGTATCATAGTGCATGTGTGCTATTCAAGTCTTCAGAATCCACAACACTGATAAAAATGATTTTGTGGTGAAGTAAATACTACATAAGAACAAAAGTAAATTCTACATTAAATAATTTAGTTTTTTAAAAATAAAGCCAATTCTATGTTAGTACTCAATTTAAGCTTGTAGAAATGAAAGTTGGAACTTATAAGTATATTTTACTTGGAGCCGTTTGTTATGTTTACAAGGATTCTTTAAGTAAATATCAAAGTTATGATCCTATATTTCCCATCATGCACTGGGGCATGCATAATTAAAAATGTTAAATTTTTCACTGTTTTCGAGTTGTTTTTACACTGTTTTATGGTTGCTTTTGATGTTAGGTTTAGTAACATACTTTTTTTGTGACATCTGAAGTTTATTTTCTACTCAGAATGACCCATTCATACTCAAACACTATTCACTGATTGTTACTGTCATTGTGTATGGTGTACCATGTGTTGAGCTCTCTGTGTTCATTTGGCTATTCATTTTATTGAGTGGGCATATTATCTTAAAAGGATAATAGTTTGTCTACATGCTTACTTGCATGTTTGCAAGTGAACCACATGCTTTAATAGCATGGTGGCTTTCCAGTGTTACCTTGTTAAAGTAAGTTTTATAAACTCAGATTTTATTTAATTTACTGCTTAAGTTTTACTTAAAATATATGAATGCAAAATTTGCAAAAGAAAGAAAAAAGTAAATCTTACATAGTTTTTTTTTTCAGTGCAGTAAATTATTGATATTTAACAACACACATTTTTACAGTGATAAGCATTACATAATGTAAAATTTACAAACAAAGAGTCAACAAAATTAACTTGGAATTCCCAAGTAAACTTAACTTTAAAATGTTTAATTAAACCTACTAATAATTGTTTAGGCTTTTACTTGGCAAATGTTTGTAAATTTACCAGCCTTTTCTGAGTGAAAAAAAACTTTCCAAGCTTTTTTCAAGTAAATCCTACTCCACATTTTTTACAGTGAAGTTGCAATGACTACTTTCATGATACTTTTATGGTGTTTCTTGATAGATGTGATCAATATATTGGGTTAAAACCCCTTAAACCTAGCACGTGAGTTTTGGTATTTACAGTTTATTTATCTGTAGGGTCACGGGATATGATATGATATATATATATATATATATATATAAGTTTTAAACACTTTTAACATGATGCCAATACTGAAACTGCATTAATTCTCTTGATTTTTATAGAAAAGTTTAGCTTTACTGCAGCCAAACTCTTTGCACAGAGATTTTTTTTTTTTTTTTTTTTAATTTTCAGAATGCGATTAGATCTGATCTGAATATGTGGGCTTGAACCTGCAGCGTCGTGGTGTGAACGATGTTCCAGTCACACTGTAAAAAGCTGCTTTATCTTGAAATGTAAAGAGATGTTGAGAGGAGATGGCGAGATACTGCAGGCACGTCAGACGCTGCTTCTGCCAACAGATTAGCAGCGATACGAGCTCCAGCCCTGCATCTAATGGCAGCAGATGGGTTTGAGTTTGATCTGTTACGATATGACAGAAGGAAATCTATGTTTGTCAGAGAGGGAAACTCAAACAAAACACATTTACAAATATATACTGTGATCAAATGGCAGATATGAACAGGATGTTCAGCATTAGGACACTATTCGTAATTTAACATTTAAAATTGTGCAAATATCCGTGCATATATCCAAAGGAACAGAACAATGTCTGCAAATACATTTTAATCTTGAACATATTTACTCTTCCCATTCTAGAAGAAGAACAGAGCACTTTTCATAAACTGTCAGTGTGTCTTGTTTTCAGTCACAGATAAAGACATCATTCCCACGAATCAACACTAACCCTAAAATCATCAAAGTAAACAAGAATGAGTTTGGAGATCAATGTCTGAGCCATAGGGACCTGAGTTTGAGTCTCGTGAACCTTTTCTGATCGTGATCCCTCCCCAAACGCTTCATGTCTCTCTATCTATATATTCTAGATGAACTTTTGGGGGGTTTAGCACAGCTGTAGACTGATGTAACAGATTTGGGGATAAACTGTGAAAAGCCTCTTATAAAACTCATCTAAAGCCCCCCAAAGAAATGTGAATTACATGGTAATGCTTGGTTACTTGAGAAGGTGATTACATGGCAAATCACGGTAAATCCACTCTTCCACGTTTAAATTACTCATTATTGTTTTACTGTGTCTCCTGCAGTCAGATTAAGACTTAACACAAACAGCACAGAACTGCGTTATCAAGTGAGATCAGGGTAAACTGCAGTGTAAATCACATGACTTTACCACATCACAGCTTTATTGTCAGTGTTTTTAGGATCTTTGGAGTTTTAGAAAAGCAAGCTTTGAAGTCTTTGTGCTCCCCGTTTTGTTCTTCTCAAGGTTATAGAAAGCTGGTTGTGATTTGAATCAGAGCAACATAGGGGCCTTTTTATTAACCCTATTAAACAAACTCTGTGGTCACTGAAGTTACAGGGAGCCTGACAACCAGGCCTAAGAAATAATACAAAGTTTTGTAGATATTAAGTTTGATCTTTAAAGAATGACTTGTAAAATGATTACCTTATCTGATAAAGTGAATAAGATCAGAAGAAGAGTAACAACAGAAGTGTTGTTTGAAAGAACATTAAAGTTTCGTTTGACTTCTGAATATTTCATTCTGCTCTTACACCGTCATTCTTGTCTCTTTCTCCTCAGAGATCAGCGGAGAGAAGTCTGTCAGATGAAGAGCTGAAAACAGCGTGAAAAACACAATACATCATTACAGAGAGATCTGTCATCTGGTCATGAAAGAGTCTTTTGACACCAGTAAAGGTTAAGTGAGTGGAGGTGATGCAGATTCATTTAAACTAAACCTAAATTCAACTACATGAAATATTCAAAATATTAAACATCACAGAGCAAAATAGCAACATGCTAAAAGCACTCAGAACGCTTTAGCAGCTAGAGATCAACACTCAAGAAACCACTAGCATAGAGCCACTGTTTTTCACAAATAGTTTTTCCACATAGAATTCAGTGTAAAAAAAAAAAAAAAAAAATACAATTTTTTTTTTTTTTTTAAAACAATTATACCAAACTCTGATGCACATGGGCCCTGTGAGTGACACTGACTAACAGAAAGTGTGGCTGGTAACTTCATGTCACACTGTTGAGTGTTTATGTTCTCACAGACATGTTAAAGCCGAACACACGTTCACCAGAGCCGCTTAATCCCGACGATTAAAGGAAACAAAATCTGCAGTGGCAGGAATCCGCTTCGAATGGAGCTTAAGACGTTAACAAATCAAGACAATAACAGCAGAACCAGCAAACGTTCATCAGCCGGGAAGCAGGACACTTCAGAAGAGCTGAAATCTCCTCTTTGTCACTTTCTTCTTTTCCTCGTTTGTTTCTCCCTGGTTTTCCTCAGCAGTGAGTTTGTACTCTGTCATTATCTCATAACCTTTGGCTCCTCGCTGACCCCACTGTGACCTGAGTCAGAGTGTTTGTAAAAATCTTATAAAGCTTCAAAAACACTGATGAGACTCTTTTCCTTTCAGACATCTGATATTTCCTGAATGAATCAGACTCATGTTACAGTGAGCTCACAAACACAAACCTGACAGCCGTCCACATCCACAACTCTCTCGGTCTTTACCTCTAAACACAGCTGAAAGAAAAAGATATTTAACACCCTGTAATTCTGTCCTGAGGACACACACACACACACACGCTCAATTTTATTTTAACTTTAGCAAAACAACAGGTACAACAAAAATAAAAGTTAATTATTCAGTGTCTTATTAATTCCTCAGCAGTGGTTACTGGACAACTGTTGCTGTTGTCCTCTGTAGGGTCGCAGGATGTCGATCCAGACATCTTCATGTTAACAACTATTTGTTCTGGTTTAATAAAATAGTTAATGTAAAAGTTCTGCTAATCATAACAGAAGTTATCATGCTATTCTTCTGGCATGATCATTTAATTAGCAAAATATCCCACCACTCAAAGGTGTGTCCAGAAAACTCAAAACCACCAACCCATGTTTGGTATAAAACATCTGTCATCGTGTTTTGCCACGACAGCAATTATGAGTAAATATTCGGTCATCTTTGCAGGAATGTAATATGAAGATCATATGAAGTATTATTTAACTTTGTCAACATTATTAAAGAGATAAGCATGGAAAATGCAGTATATTTAAACAATAGTCTATATATCTGAACAATATTCACCACATGATAAAAACATGCATCATTTTCAGCTACCTCTGTTTTTCAGAGTATATTGTGATAAAAGTTCATTATTTTCCATAATGTAATGATAAAAATTAAACTTTCATATATTTTAGATTCATTGCACACCAACTGAAATATTTCAGGTCTTTTATTGTTTTAATACTGATGATTTTGGCATACAGCTCATGAAAACCCAAAATTCCTATCTCAAAAAATTAGCATATCACGAAAAGGTTCTCTAAATGAGCTATTAACCCAATCATCTGAATCAACTAATTAACTCTAAACACCTGCAAAAGATTCCTGAGGCTTTTAAAAACTCCCAGCCTGGTTCATTACTCAAAACCGCAATCATGGGTAAGACTGCCGACCTGACTGCTGTCCAGAAGGCCATCATTGACACCCTCAAGCGAGAGGGTAAGACACAGAAGAAATTTCTGAACGAATAGGCTGTTCCCAGAGTGCTGTATCAAGGCACCTCAGTGGGAAGTCTGTGGGAAGGAAAAAGTGTGGCAAAAAACGCTGCACAACGAGAAGAGGTGACCGGACCCTGAGGAAGATTGTGGAGAAGGACCGATTCCAGACCTTGGGGGGACCTGCGGAAGCAGTGGACCGATTCTGGAGTAGAAACATCCAGAGCCACCGTGCACAGGCCTGTGCTTTTGAACCAGAAACAGCGGCAGAAGCGCCTGACCTGGGCTACAGAGAAGCAGCACTGGACTGTTGCTCAGTGGTCCAAAGTATTTTTTTCGGATAAAAGCAAATTTTGCATGTCATTCGGAAATCAAGGTGCCAGAGTCTGGAGGAAGACTGGGGAGAAGGAAATGCCAAAATGCCTGAAGTCCAGTGTCAAGTACCCACAGTCAGTGATGGTCTGGGGTGCCATGTCAGCTGCTGGTGTTGGTCCACTGTGTTTTATCAAGGGCAGGGTCAATGCAGCTAGCTATCAGGAGATTTTGGAGCACTTCATGCTTCCATCTGCTGAAAAGCTTTATGGAGATGAAGATTTCGTTTTTCAGCACGACCTGGCACCTGCTCACAGTGCCAAAACCACTGGTAAATGGTTTACTGACCATGGTATTACTGTGCTCAATTGGCCTGCCAACTCTCCTGACCTGAACCCCATAGAGAATCTGTGGGATATTTGTGAAGAGAAAGTTGAGAGACGCAAGACCCAACACTCTGGATGAGCTTAAGGCCGCTATCGAAGCATCCTGGGCCTCCATAACACCTCAGCAGTGCCACAGGCTGATTGCCTCCATGCCACGCCGCATTGAAGCAGACATTTCTGCAAAAGGATTCCCGAACCAAGTATTGAGCGCATGACTGAACATAATTATTTGAAGGTTGACTTTTTTTGTATTAAAAAAACTTTTCTTTTATTGGTCGGATGAAATATGCTAATTTTTTGAGATAGGAATTTTGGGTTTTCATGAGCTGTATGCCAAAATCATCAGTATTAAAACAATAAAAGACCTGAAATATTTCAGTTGGTGTGCAATGAATCTAAAATATATGAAAGTTTAATTTTTATCATTACATTATGGAAAATAATGAACTTTTATCACAATATTCTAATTTTTTGAGAAGGACCTGTATAGGTTCAAACAGCATCACATGCCAAAATAGGAATATAGTAAAATAAAAAGCATTTGACAAGCTGCTGATAGTTTTGTCAAGATTTAGTTTAGTTCTTAGTTTGGTCTAGTTTTCTAATATGATATAATTTGTTACCATGGCTACCTACTGTGTCCATCTTTTTGATATTTTTTTGTTTGTTACAATTTCTAACTCACCACGATTGGTCGATTACATACAATGTCTGCATGTTATTGGTCAAACGATCATTAGGGGGCAGCTGTGGCCTAATGGTTAGAGAGTTGGACTTGTAACCAGAAGGTTGTAGGTTTGAGTCTCGGTGCTGGCAGGAGTTGTAGGTGGGAGGGATTGAATGAACAGCGCTCTCTTCCATCCTCAATACCCATGGCTGAAGTGTCCTTGAGCAAGGCACTGAACCCCCCACTGGATATATAGCTGCTCCGGGTGTGTGTTCACTTCTCACTGCTGTGTGTGTGCACTTGGATGGGTTAAATGCAGAGCACCAATTCCGAGTATGGGTTACCATACTTGGCAAATGTCACGACTTTCACTTTTTTTACCTTCATTAAGTATGAAAACACGAAACCAAAGCCAAAACCTGGATATTTTAGGTAATGTAGAAATCCTGGCCAGGACGTGTCCTGGTAAAATGGCAAGTTTGGTCACCCTAGCATATCACTGATGTTTTATATTTGTATTTGGATATTTTTTAGGTTGTTTTTTTGTGGGGATAGGTGGTGTCTGGACAGTTTTTCACACACACACACACACACACACACACACACACACACACACACACACACATACACACACACACACACACATTGGTTCTGGCCTGTGAAAGCAGCAGCTTGATTTTCAAAGTAAATTTCTGAAGTGTTCATCCAACAGGAAATACTCATCAAACATGCAGAGGTGCAACTTTATTCTGTGGGTTGAGAATGATAGTGGAGTATCATCTGCATTATAATAATAGAAAAAGTGAGGAGAAGTGCTATTTTTCTTTCTAAAAGCGGGCTGAGTACTGAGCCCTGTGGAACACCATTGGGTGTTTTTTTTCTTGAACAGGTGGATTCACTCCATTACATCTGGTAGGTTTAGTTATGCAAAATGGATGTAAACACAGATCCAGTAATGAACAGTTCACCGAGAATAGAGAAAATTATTTTATGGTTAAAAATGTGTACGCACTCTGTGAGAATCCAGACAATTGACATGTTGCCTGTTATGGTGACTAAAACATACAACAGTTTGAACAAACCCCATGTTGCAAAATGATATGTAACTCTTTCTTTAGCTGTTGCACATGTCTTCAGAAATTTTAATTAAATGAAATGTTCCAGTATAAAATAATATTGTGTATTCACAGAATTCTCCACGATCTCCTTGTCAGTCATCTGTTACCCACATACAGTCCATTAGGGCTCAGAACAGACGTGTTTCTCTAACTCAGAGTGTGACGGCAGCAATCTTTCAGGAAAACACAGGAATTAACCCAGCTGTTTACATTACCTGAAAGAAAAACACGTTTCGCATGAGCGCGCTGATACGAGCAGCCTCTCAGACAGTTCGACTCCTGTGGCTGTCTCACAGTCACCTGAGTGTGGCGAGATCATTAACAAAACAACATGTATCCAGTTTGACAGGCCATAGACACTCTGCGATGATTCAGGATCTAAGGCATTTTTTGGCCTTTTACAGAGAAGTTCTCAAACGCTGGCAGACAAGGTGATAAAACTCATTTGTGTTAAAGTGGAGAGTGACTACAACACAAACTCTATTTAACGTGAATGAAAGAGGTGCGTTTGACATGCGACAACATGCAACTGTTTGAGCTTTGGATGTGCCTGTTAATGGGAATGTTTTCTGGCCACAAATGTCTTAAGGTTGCCACCTGTCTCTGAGTGTAGCTGCTTGGAAAAGAAACAATACTTCAATCTTGATTTGACCCTGAGAATCAGGCCAAACAAAAACTCTCGACTTTATCTGAGCTGTTTTTTGCTAGTGTGTTTCATCTAATCCTTCTGCCAGCTCTGTGATACTTCTGCTGATAACTGCAGCTCACTGGAAGACTCTTTATCCCAGCTGTTATTGTCTGTGTGATAGAAACACAGTTGTTTCCCATAACATCCAGCAAGAGCCACAGAGATTAACTTCACTGACATGTCTCTTTTGGTCTGCTTTATCTGATAGTATTGCTGATTGTCTCTCTCTATCTTTGTTTTAATTCCTTCATACTGTCATGTGTAAATGTCTGGCAGGAACAGTTACCAGTTCCTCATAAAAAGGTTTTGTGTAATCTAGAAATCTAGAAGATAAAAAAGTATATATATCCCAGTTGTGAAATACTAAATGATATGAAACTTTAAGTTTTGACATTTGATTGCCTCTGAATCATATAATATATATATATATATATATATATATATATATATATATATATATATATATATATATATATATATAGATAGATAGATAGATGATAGTATATAGTCCTCATTCATTGTCTTACTCATTGTGACAAGTGGGGCAGGGCCGAGAGCCATGGGAACAGAGCAGGGCTGGTGGAGTTAATGATAATGTGTGACACCAGCACCACTCACCAGTCTCAAGTCCCACAGAGGACCTCCGGATTGATAAAAGGAAGAGTGACGACAGTGTAGGAGAGGACAAAGCCTGGACTTTATTTTGTTTTGGTTGTGTTTGTGCGCGGCAGTCGCGCTATTTTAAGATTTGTATTTATTTTATTCTTAAAGTTTTGTTTAAATGTTCATCAGTTCCTGCCTCCTTCTTCCAAACCTACAAACTGTGTTACATTGGTGCTGAAACCTGGGAGGAAGGTTCCCTCGCCACTGTGATGAATCTGTGGTGCCATCGAGCATGCTGGAGGAGCGGATGAACTCACTGCCAGCCGCCTGGTATTTGGAGGGACAGCTGCTGTCCATGAGGGAGCGGAGTCGCCGCTGTTCGCCGCTGCTGCCATCCGACATGATGGGGAGGAGCAGGGAACGGGGGACTCCTGCTGGTTGCCCCGAACCCAGAGGAGCCATTGCCGTCCACCGAGGGCTATCCAGTGCCTCAGACAGGCATCGCGGAAGAGTTTACTCAGCTGGTGGAGGGCTGAGTGGCAGTATGTCTGGGAACCCGAACAAGATTTTTTTCCCCCTCTCTCTCTCCTCATCCTTCCATCTCCTTTTCTCTCACCTCGTCTGTCTGCCCTTACCCCCAGGTATGGAGGAGTTAATGATAATGTGTGACACTTGAGCCACTCACCAGTCTCAAGTCCCACGGAGGGATAAAAGGAGGAGTGAGGACAGTGTAGGAGAGGACAAGGCCTGGACTTTATTGTGTTTTGTGTGTGTCAGTCGTCGGCGAGGGACTGCCGTTTTACTTTCATTTTTTGTTGGTTTATTTTATTATCATTTTTAGGGGAGGGACTGTGGTTTTTCTTACCTAACATTGTTCGGGAGGCAGACACACTCTTGCAGTTTAAATCTAGATTAAAGACCCATCTCTTTAACCTGGCTTACACATAACATACTAATACACTTCTAATATCCAAATCCATTAAAGGATTTTTAGGCTGCATTAATTAGGTAAACCGGAACCGGGAACACTTCCCATAACACCCGATGTACTTGCTACATCTTTAGAAGATTGGCATCTACGCTCATATTATACTGTTTCTCTCTTATTCCGAGGTCACCGTAGCCACCAGATCCAGTCTGTGTCCAAGTCAGAGGGTCACTGCAGTCACCCGGATCCAGTATGTATCCAGACCAGATGGTGGATCAGCACCTAGAAAGGACCTCTACAGCCCTGAAAGACAGCGGAGACCAGGACAACTAGAGCCCCAGAGACAGATCCCCTGTAAAGACCTTGTCTCAGACGATCACCGGGACAAGACCACAGGAAACAGATGATTCTTCTGCACAATCTGACTTTGCTGCAGCTTGGAATTGAACTGCTGGTTTCGTCTGGTCAGAGGAGAACTGACCCCCGACTGAGCCTGGTTTTTCCCAAGGTTTTTTCTCCATTCTGTCACTGATGGAGTTTTG
This sequence comes from Cyprinus carpio, assembly GCF_018340385.1. Lineage (NCBI taxonomy): Eukaryota > Metazoa > Chordata > Actinopteri > Cypriniformes > Cyprinidae > Cyprinus > Cyprinus carpio. Next base: position 46,570,781 of record NC_056578.1, read on the forward strand.
GTTCCTGGCCGCTGTTGCCTCTGGCTTGCTTTGTTGGGGACACTTCATTTACAGTGATATCGTTGACTTGATTGCAAATTATTGCACAGATACTATTTAAACTGAACTGAGCTGCATGATGACATCACTGAATTCAATGATGAACTGCCTTTAACTGTCATTTTGCATTATTGACACACTGTTTTCCTAATTAATGTTGTTTAGTTGATTTGACGCAATCTGTTTTGTTTAAAGCGCTATATAAATAAAGATAAAGATTAAATTGTTTAAATGTTTGCCGGTTCCCGCCTCCTTCCCGACCTATGAACTGTTACACTCATCATGTATCAAATTAACGAGTTAATAGTATTTTTAGTTACTGAATAAAGTAGTAGAGGGGGCACTCACAAGCACCCTTCTGATAGCTAAAATGATGAGTGGGACACCCTACAGTCTCATGGACTTACTTGGACTTACTTGATTGTAAAACCGCAAGTGCACATGAATTGTGCCATTTGGGACAGGGTCCATATACACATACAGGTCCCACAGATCAGGGGCTCCAAAACACCTGCCTAGAAGCTTCTAGCCGAGATCAGGTTTTCCTCACACTAAATCACACACACACATGCTGACTCCATCTAAACATTACATCAAGCTTTAGTTAACGGTTGTGTATTTCCAGTATGTTTTATGTGATTAGGTTTCCACAGACAGATGTGTTTAAAATAGAAGTCAGTTGTTTTCTGTACTTGTCCTAACATCAATGTCTTCAAACCTCAGGACAAAATGGCACATTTGCCCACATCCATCACTGTTTCAAACTAAGAACATGGAGTTTGACTCTTGGTTTAACTCAGTTCTGTCATTTTACCTTACAAATTTAACTGATTTATCTGGTGTCTTACTCAGAAATTAAATTAGTTGCAATTATACATAAAAACAGAGATCAAATCTTAGCTGTTGACTACACAGGGCTCTTGTGGCTCTGTTCTGAATTCTAGATGCGATTGTAACATCCTGTAAAAGCTGCAAACAGTCAGCGACCCCTGCGGTGACCCCCGTCGCAGCCGCAGGCAGAAATCCATTAGTATCTGCATCGGAGCAGCTGTTTAACACAGCACCTGACCCTCGACTCATTCCCCGTCATGGACTTTTAGCGTGAGCTAAAGAACATGCTTGTAGGTCTGAGCGTGTCTCTGGCAGTGGCAGATCTAGACCACAGTAACTGGGAAGACCAGGCAGGGGCCACTTGTGCTTTTAGGGGCACACTTTTAAAAATCATCTTAACCTACTTTCAGTATTATTCATTCAATCATTTTTGACCATGTCATGTATCACTGCAATCTCTAGAAGTAATTGCTATAGCAATTTCAACTCAAATTAATGTTTCATTACCAGATTTTGTCTTTGCACAGTTGCTTTTCTTTAATATATTTTTCTTTAGCAGATTTTGTTTTTGGTGAGGTGGTACTTGATGTGTTGGATATTGAAATCTAAATTTCACTTTAATGTGTTACTAATGGTAGCTAATGGTTTAATGTGTTAATGGTAGCTGCTGACTCTTTGTTAAGTTAGCAAAGTCATGATTGTTTGATATGTAGTTTTATCACATCTAATATAAGCAACAGCGGACACTTGGATAGTTTAATAGTATTGTTTTTTTTGTTGTTTTTTTTTGGTGTAGTTCTGATGAATATGTGAAGCTCCTTCTCTCTGAAGCATGTGGTCTCTGCATGCAGTCTTTCCTCTTGACATAAAAGTTATCACATAATTAGTTACTGTTTCCCATTACCTATTAGGAGTCAAAGTTTAAGTGCCACCAACTGGCAGCAGTAATTTTTTTTAAATGCTTTGAAAACAGACTCTTATTTTTACTCCATTTGCTTAAAACTTCATCAGAATAATGTAAAAACATGGCAGATGTAAAACTGTGAAGGGATTCTTGATATCTTAAATACTGTTGCTATGGTAACATGTCAAACCTTAATATTCTTTTCAAGTGTTTTCAGTAAGAAACTTTTCACTTTTATCGCCAATGCTAAAGTGCCCTTTCAGTCCGGTCTATGTGCCCCCGGACCGCAATTGTGCCCTAGCGATGTCACTGAGCTCCTGCCCCTCCGGAGGTCTGTGCGATAGAGTTGTCCATTTTTGCAGTGTAATGTTTTCTTCTGAGTCTTTAGTCTCTCTCTCTGTTCTCTTGCGGTGGTCTTGAGGACAGATACGGATCCATCAGGGACCCTCACGTGTCTCCTGCCTCAGTGAGAATGAAAGACAGCGAGGGCGTCTGTCCGTGACTAAGTGAACATTTCTAAAAGCTTCTGGTCAAGAGCAGCTCATGGTCAACATGACGTTTAAAGAGTCTCAAGAAGACCAACAAAATCACTTCAAAATGTCTCCACATACAGACACAGGCTGAGGAAACTCAGTTATTTTCCAGTTAGAGAGATGTCATGTTTTCTAGAAGTGCATTTAAAGCATGAACCAGCTATGTTTAATTTCCATGTAGGCTCTCTCTCTCTCTCTCTCTCTCTCTCTCTCTCACATATATATATATACAAAAAACAAACACACACACAAAAAAAACAAAATACTGCATAGTGGCTCTCTGTTGCTCATCCGTGTAGAAAGGCAGCATGTGTACAGATAAGATCCGCAGCGCTCCGATAAGACGCAGATGGAGAAGCCTGTGGATGAAATGATAACATCCTCCTTTCTCTTCTTTTCTGCCTCTCTCCCAGAAGAACACGCGGGCGTGTCTCTGAACAAGTGAACGCAAATACCAGGAAAAAAGCTGCTCTGGAGCGTCGACAGTCCGATTGGCACAGAGTGGAGATTATTCCTGCGATTGAAAGAGAAGAAAGACAAGTGAGATGAGGAAAGAGAACACACTGACAGACCGATATGAGTTTGAATCTAGAGAGTCTTGAGACACAGAGGTTTTTAATTAGCCTTTTTTTTTTGTGAATGATAATAATGTAATTTCGCATATTTAACAGAAACAGTCAGTGATGAGCAGATGGACTCATTGACGAACAACTGTGGTCAGGTCAGCCTCCACTGTGAAAAACACGGTCATTCTCGCCTCCACGTTGGTTTGTGGTGCGCCGTATACTATGCATCATAGCAATGGAGTGTGGAAACTCTATTTAGAAGAAAAGCATATTTGGCATTCATTTATTCAGCAGTTTCTCTGTCAATAATTAATAAATAAATAAGTAAATATAAAAATAAATAGCCTATAGCCTGTCTGATGTGAAATAACAAAATAAAAGCCTCTCATAAACTTGTATATCAACCTGTTTTATCTGTAAATTCATATAGTTATAAAACAAAGTTTCACGTTTCCACAAAATAATTTCACTTCAGATCAACAGAGTGTCACTCAGTCAGTGTCAGGACTGAGTGATGTTGCATTGCAAAATAAAAGCCCTACAGAACTCATTTAAAACCAGTTGTGTCTGTGATTTTGGATACAGTAGCTCTCTTTCCACAGAACAATTTCAATTCAGATTATTAGTCCACCACCCCAGAGTGTCACTGGGCCAATGTCAGGACTGTCTGATGTTGCATTATAAAATAAAAGCCCTTCAAAAGTCATATATGACTAGTCCTGTCTTGTAAATAACCTGTATTTTCTATATAGCTCTAAAACATCCCTGTTTCCACTAATCAGTTTCACTTCAGATTGATAGTACACCTCAGCAGAGTTTACCCCCCCATTTCAGGACTGTCTGGTGATGAATTCAAAAATAAAAGCCTTGCAAGAACTCATACCATGACCCGTTTTGTCTTTGATTTTGGATAGCTCTAAATAGAAAACTGCAGACCAGTTACTTTTAAAAATGATAGTACACCTTCTCACAGTGTCACTTCACCACTTCAGGACTGTCTGATGTTGAACTCCAAAAAAAGAGCCCGTCAAAACGTGTATTTATGCTGTTTTGTGTACAGTCCTGAAGTGGTGCAAGTGATACTATGAGAAGGCATATTATCAATCTGAAGTGAGTCTGTGGACACAAGTTACTTTTTTTATACTTATCTGAATCATTAGACAGTCCTGACAATGTGTGAGGGATATTCTGGGAATATCAACAGGGAAAGGAAACTGAAGGAAATTTAAAGACTGACGGATTTACAGTTTAACGTGCCTTTAACTCACTTTCACGATGCTTGCATAAACGTAATTGTCATAAGAAAAACTTGATGGTAGCGTGTTTGTGTCTTGACGCAGATATGACGACATGGCAGACATGATATTCAGCGCTGAGAACAAGCAACGTACAGATTACGCTGTTCACACTTAAGCCGAATGCAAGTTCTTAAAACACGCTCTAATTTCAGACTTTTGCATTAGATAACGTCAATCAAATTACTGGTAAATGTTCCGCATTATTTCTCTGTCTGCAGAAAGACTGCACATTTTCAGCGAGCGAGACGGACACTTCAACACGGTGTTATGCGTCACAACAACCAAATTGTTAGTGCGTAATGTTTAACAGTCCCACTATTAAAGTTACAGTTTCAAATCATGGAAACAGCGAAATGCCACACTCAATGGTTTCAAAAAATAAGTTTACCATTTGATGAATTCTCTCAGTGGAGTAGAAAACCTACCGAATGTAACTGAGCAGCTTCAGTCTTCAGCGCCAGACTCCAGGGCTAGGAGGCGAGAGGATGTGTCAACGAAATGAAATGAAAGAAGCCAAAAGCATATATAACATAAATTGTAAGCACATTCCAAAAAGTTATTTTACATGTAATCACCCTTTTTTTCAGGAAATCGAACCGGCATAAGAAACTTTCACACTCTTCTGTAACTTACATCTCTGCACCTCACGAACACGAACTTAACACTAAACCTGACAAAAACACTCGCGGTTAGTAATTTCTAAATGTGTTCACCACCAATCATATTTTGAGTAAAATTATCAACAAAAATGTTTTTTTCCCGTGTACTTTTATCAAGAGGAAAGCAATCCAACTTACCGTCTCGGTCACTTGAAGAAAAGATGGCGTCGTCGCCTCGCGAGGCAGCAGTCACTGAAGGGCGGAGTCCAGACAATTCGGTGAGTTTTTATTCCGCACTTTTAGTGTAAAAGTGAAATTACACCATATAACAACACTGAAGATGAGTACTGTTTAACACTGTAGATTATTAATTCAACTCTTTGGGAATTAATAACCCTTAAAAGAAATGGTACATATATGTACCTTGAGGTCCAATAATAAGCCCTATGGGGTACGTTAGTGTAGATTGTACCTTGGGGGACAGAAATGGACTCCTACTGTACCCCTATTTCTGACAGTGTATTATGCTCTTTTACAACATCTTGAATTTGTTTTGGGGATGTACTAGAACATGCTCGCATGCTTGGTGGTTCGAAAAATGCATTATTTACATTATTACAATACCTGTCTCCCGATCCTTGCACAAACGGCTCGATTAGTTCCGGGTTTGATGAAGGCCCGCCTTCCGACAAACGAAATGTGATGTGATTGGTTAGCCGTCCCAGTACCTTGTGATTAGCGAACAGCTCAGATGGTGTTTCAGCACGTTCCTCTGTCTGCTCCGGTTTAGTTATGGATGGAGTCAATATTGCCATATCAGTTTGAGCCGGATTAAGACCCAGAGAATATTGAACAAGAGGGTCGTGCAGAACCTTTGCACGCATGAATATTTTAAGACATATTACAGTGGTAACGTTATTGATATTTTTTATTTTTTTATTTATTTTTTTGCTTTTTTGGCTAAATCACATTTTAGATAGGATGTCAACAACCGCTTAAAGGTGCAATGTGTAATATTTACAACAATCTATTTACAAAAACGAATAAAATATACATAACTATGTTTTCAGAGGTGTATAAAGGCCTTACTTAATGTATCATTATGTTTTTATTACCTTAGATTGAGCTATTTTTATCTATATACACCGCGGGTCCCCTCACATGGAAGTCGCCACCATGTTTCTACAGTCGCTCTAAACGGACAAACTGCTCTACAGAACGCGTTTCCTCACTTTGTTGTTCTTGTGAATAAAACACCGACACAATGAATAACAAGTACATTAACATTCGCACTAACATTGATTTATTGAATAATTAAGTAAATATAACTCCTTAATTTACCTTTGTAAAGAAATCTCATTGCTCTCTGCTGTCTTTACGTGTGTCGGCCACCGTAGCTTCTCTAAAGCGAGGGGTGAGCGGGGACTGAGCCGTTGGTTGCAATTTGCAACCTCACCACTAGATGCTGCTAGAATTTACACACTGCACCTTTAAAAATAACTGCATTTACTATGTACAGATCAGTGCATGTGTATTATTTTTAATGTTATTTAATTCTAACATAATAACATGAATTGCAGTGAACCTGTTGTACAGTTGAATTTATTTATACCACAGTCCAGTGTTTCCCAGGCGGCATATGTATGCAGACTCATTCTCTGCCAGCAGGTGGCGCTGTTGGAGTGGTAGAGATCAAGGTTTCCCCGGTAACCGCTGTACACAAAGAAGCTCTGCTCTAAAAACTGCTTTATCAGACATTACATGCAAGATTAAATTAAAATGACATCCATTTTTCTGAAGACAGTCGGTTTCCTTCAGAAATACAGGGATATAAAAACACCCACACTCAATGTATGGGAAACACTGTAGTCTCATTATTGAAGTGTAAATTCTGCAGATTACATCATCGTCCAGTATTGTGCTGTCAGCAATGTATTATAACAACGTTTTCATAATTGTAACGTACATAGTAATGCAGGTGCATGTGTAATAATTCGTCATCGTCTAATCTGATGCACTCAACCAAGCCTTCTAACCACGACCCGCTTTATTAAAAAATAAAATAAAAAACCAACTCCTCATTCTCTCTTTTCCCCTCTTGGTTCAGAAACATTATATCCCACACTATAGACAAATTCTCAATTGTTGAGTTAAATCGAGTTAAAAAGTCCGAAGTAGATATAGCCTAAACTTGCATTTGTGAGAAAAAAGTCAGACTTGTGAGATAAAATAGGTCAATGTTATGTAAAATGTTACAGGTTTAAATAGTATTTCTTGTTGTAACTGTAGGGCTAATTCAATATGTTCCCTATGAACTGCATATGTGAATATTATATAGACCTGCTGTTTAAATCAAATGCTTTATGATTTCATGCTCTCTTTAATGCACTCAAGAGAATGTCCCTGAGCTGGAGTTCAGCGAAAGAAGATGTTCAAATATGAAAGATTTTGTGACATATGGTTTGGTCATAATTCCAACAGGGAACATAGTAGAAAATAAAGAACAAATAGAAGTTAAGATTAAACTCACCTTAAATTATGATGATGAGGAGTGTGTGTGTGTGTGTGTGTGTGTGCGCGCGCGTGTGTGTGTGAGGGGCGTGTCGGGTCTCGTGTTTCTCTTTTGTCACCTGCAGCATTAAATCTTTGGCTCATTCACCTTCAGCAGCAGAAACACACACGCTCTCTCTCAGACACACACACACACACAGTGATGGAGTCCAGCAGCGGGCGCTTCTCTCTCCTCGCGCCGCACCCAGCGCTCTTCCTGCGGCCGGAGGACAGGAGTTTCCCGCGCAGCCCGAAGTGCGCGCGCTGCAGGAATCACGGGGTGGTATCGGCTCTAAAGGGTCACAAACGCTTCTGCCGCTGGCGCGACTGCGCGTGCGTCAAATGCGCGTTGATCGCGGAGAGGCAGCGCGTCATGGCGGCGCAGGTGGCGCTTCGGAGGCAGCAGGCGCAGGAGGAGCTGCAGATGATGTACCCCGCGGCAGGAGCGAGCGAGGGCGGCATGAGCGTCTCCAGAGCAACGCTGAGCTCCGCCGCGCCGCCCGCGTTTGACGCCTTCAGCCCGGACGCGTTCAGAGACGGTAGGAGCTGTTTTTGTTTAAATGTAATCCTTCTCAGTAGATTCGCATTGAGTCGTTAACGTTTAATGAATGCATTTAAGTGTTTTTTTTTATTTTTTATTTTTTTATTGTTTATAGAGAACACTGCTGCTTGATATTTATACTATGCCTAATATTATTGAGAGAGATTCATAGATTTATAGTAGTGAGACAGAGGTTTATAAAGTAATGTATTCCAGCCTTAAAGAGATCAGAGAGCACTAATGAAACCAGTTCCAGTGTGAATGCAATGATCAGCTTCCATTCTGTTGCATGCTATGAACAAAACACTGACACTATTTTTGTTTTATTTTTGCAGAGAAAAACCTAAACAAGTGCAGTGTGTTCAGCGGACTGATGAATCAGGCTTGGTTCAGCCCGCACACACCTGCGCTGACCCCTCCGTCAGAAAAGAGTGAGCCGTTAAACGACGGCGTGTCTCCTGGATCGGATCATCTCTCAGAAAACATTCTGAGTCCACAGTCTCTGACCTCCTCAGATCTGGAGTCCGGCAGCGAGTCTGAGAAACCCAAAGAAGAGCTCTCCAGTACGAGCGGGCGAAACCCCGGCGCTGTTCTGATGAAGATCTTCCCTCACGTCAAGCGAGACGCTCTCGAGTCGGCGCTGAAGGCCTGTTCTGGAGACGTGGTGAGGGCCATCGACCTGCTGCTCGGTTCTCAGGAGGGCCGGAACTCAAACCGAGACGTTGTTCCGCTGTCGGAGAACCTCCCCATCTCACGATCGTCTGCCATCTGCCGCACAGAAGCTCCACTAAGACACTTCAGCGCCACATCAGCGTTCTCTCCCCTCCACGCTTCCTCCACCACCTGCTTCAGCGGCGACGGTCTGCTGGGGTTTAACCCTCGGTTTGCCATCGCTCCGCTGCGACTCGCCTATTCAACACCCAACTTTATTCCTCCGTATCTGACGTCTGGATTTGTCCCGGCGATGTCCCTGCGGCCCCCAGCAGACTATCCCTTCCCCGGAGTGCTGCGGGACCTTCCTTACCCCAAAGACTCTTTCAGCCCCACAGTGTTTTACTCCAGCCTCAGCCACGACAAATAATCCAAGCCTCAGTCTCTTCTTTATTAAACTACAGTGTACAAAAGTATCATGGTTTGAGATTTCATTTAGTGCACTAGCAGCTCATGGAAGTAATTCCAGTTTTATACATATATAGTTTTATACATTTTTTTATTTTATTTTGTAAAATGTTGTATATTTTTATGCATATTTGAAAAAGTCACAGTTTGTTAATAAACCTTAGTATGGAAAAGGAAGCTACATCAACCCCGTTTTAAATCAAATCTATGCAAGGTTTCATCTGTGAGAACCACAAAGTTTCAAAGTGGACCGGTTAAATAAAACCATTATAAATCAATACACCTGTCTGATCTGTAAACACATTAAAATGATTATTGCATTAGATTTTCCCGCTATAATGAAACAGTACCTTTACAGGAACATCTGCAGTGTATGAAAATTAATAGATTTTGGATGTTAGAAGAATTAGCATTAACATGGATGTAAAATCAGATGCTGTTGATGTAAATCTTTTAATGTTTTATAGTGACGATTCAGTAACAGTTGATATGTCGTAGTTATCTTCGATTACAGCTGTTAGTTTACAAAGTATTTTTGTTAATGTCCTTACATTAAATGTGTTCTTTTGTTATGTAAAGTTAGTTGTGAGTGTCAAAACAGGAATGTTGGGTTTAATAGTATTGTCATGCTTTCCTAAAAACAAACAAAGAAAAAACACTCATGCAGTGCTTCAGTAATACTCAGACAGCTTTCTACTCAATTCAGAGTAAAACACTGTTGTTGTCTAGATGGAAAATTTCCTCAAATCACATAATATTGCCAAAACAAAAATTTTGCCAAAAAGCAACATTATACTCATAAGTAAAGTTAAAATTTGTTTTGTTATAGGGTAAGTGAACATAGTGATCATAAAGATTTTATATTTTTTAATTTTGTTTTCCATTCTCAAAAACAATTAATTAATCCTTAATTTGGCCACAAAAATGAAAAAAAAATTCAGATTAATAAATAATGCAAATGCATCCAGGAAGGTAAAATTTTACATGAAACATACAATCAAACTGAATCTTGTATCCTCACACATTATACAGGAGCATACAAATTCATGTTTTAGAGAAAATATAACACCCACATGCAGTCAACATTTTCACCAAATTAATACTTACTGTACAATAACCCTCACCGAAGGGGCTGCAAACACTAACCACAAAATGAGTAAGAAATTAAGAATAACAGTCTTCACACCAGTGTAGATTATATACTATCAAAAAGAGTCTAGACATGTTTGCTTTGCTTTATCCGTACTTTATCTACTTATCTGAACACCTTTCATCAATCAGGCAGAAGAGATCTGACCGTTTATCATATTACACTAACTATGCATTGATTTGAAAATGTAAACAGTTCTAGTTTAGGCTCACCATTGAATCTTACCTTTATTGTTTTATTTCTTTACCTTTAGTGCCGTTACCACCTCACTACTGAGAACAGCTTCACTATAGCAATGCTTCTGATCCACACTAGCACTGACTGAAATCATGCCATACATACTAAAAGCCAAGCCTCAAATCCATCTGTGCTTTGAGAAACAAAGAAAGACATGAATGTCATCATGCGTCCTTTTGAGAAGCGGCTGAGCTCAGACGCAGAACTAACACAAGCGTCTGTTTCACACAGAAATCCATTTCTTGTTATTCTCTTCTTCTGAAAATATGGACAGAGCGCCACCTAGTGACTGAGACACAACATCTCTGGTTATGATGTGAAGATGATCATGTCTGAGCTCTCGAAGATGACAAAACCAACAAAGATGCCTAGCCTTTTCCATTAATATAATTTAATTTAATTTAATTTACTGCAAAATAAAATGAGAATGTGCTGTAAAATTGGTCAGTTAAAGATTGTGTGTTGTGATTGAATGAATGAGATTGTGTGTGAGCACCGTCCATATGATGCTGTGCCTCTGAACATCTGCTGAAGACCAGAGATGGACAAACAGTGTGAGGAACATGAGAACATGTGGAAAATGAAGAAAACAGAGACGACAGAGTCTGTAAACAGCATATTACACAGTATCTGATAGACGAGTGTCATGTACTGCAGTGGTCTTGTAATGATCTTGTAATGCTGCCAGTGTTTAGTGTTTCTGATGTGTGTAAATATTTGCTGTGTTGTGGGTTGGTTTTGAGACATGAATGTTAAAGTGATTTTACACATGAAAAAAAAAATCTTGTACTAATTGTAATAATATGCTGCTCAGTGGAGATAATTTCACAGATATGTACAGTTAAATACATCAGCCATGTGTCTGAACAAACACTGATGTTTCAGTGTATCTTGGACAGAAAAGGGTCTATAATTAACTAGATCTTTGGGTTCAAGTTGAGGTTTTTTGATGAGAGGCTTAATAACAGCCAGTTTGAAGGTTTTGGAAAACATTCTGAGGTCACCATATCATAATAACAATGAGGAATTAATAATAGTCAGAAGAGGATCTATGACTTCTGGAAGCACCTTTTAGGGAGCTTAGATGGAATAGGGTCTAACATACATGTTGTTGGTTTAGATGATTTAACAAGTTTATACAATTCTTCCTCTCCTATAGTAGAGAATGAGTGGAACTGTTCCTCAGGGGATCTATAGTGCACTGTCTGATGTGATACTGTAGCTGATGGCTGCATGGTTACAATTTTATCTCTAATAGTATCGAGAAGTAAAGTAGTTCATAAAGTCATTACTGCTGTGATGTTGGGAAATGTCAGCACTTGTTGATGCTTTATTTTTCGTTAATTTATGTAGTGTGTGTGTGCGTGTGTGTGCGCGTGTGCATAAACATTAGCATGCGAGTGTTGTCAATCTTATGTAGTGTGTGTGTGCGTGTGTGTGCGCGTGTGCATGCGAGTGTGTGCGTGCGTGCACGTGTGTGCGTGCGCGTGTGTGTGCGTGTGTGAGTGTTTTTTTTTGGGAAATTTTTAAGAATAGAATTAGAATAGATTTCTAAGACTTTATCTTTAAAAACACATCTCTTCCATCTTTATTTGACACTCTAACTCTAGCACCCTATTTTAATTCTATTCTTAATTAAAAAAAATTGTCTTGTTCTTATTTTACTTGCACTCTATTCATTTATTAACTGCTTGTTTTCTTTAAAAAAAAATAACACTAGCTTTCTAATCTTTTTGTATTCTATGTTTTCTTTTCATTTATTATACAATTTAACAAAAGCAAAAAAGACCTCTGACACTAGCTTACTCTATTTGTTTTCTATTCTATTATCTTTTTATTTATTATATTATTTAAAAGCTCTTGCTACGTGTACTGCGTTTAAGCTAACGGTGTCTTGTTATAGCATTTATATATCATTGCTCTTTTGCTGATTTAGATTGCTTCTATTGTCCTCATTTGTAAGTCGCTTTGGATAAAAGCGTCTGCTAAATTGTTAATTTTAATTGTGATTGAAGATGGTATGTTTTTTTTTTTGTTTATTTGTATTTTTGTAGATGGCTAGGTGCTGGGTTTGAGTTGGGCAGGTCATGTTCACCAGGAGAGGGAACAGTTAATGAAAAAGTCTGTGAAAGTGATTCTGTGCCTCTTTGGGATGAACAATAATGCATCATTCACTTGCAGAACACAAGCTTCTAGAGGCACGTAAGTCTGAAGTAATGAATTTAGGTAAAAGGGGTGCAGAGCCAGTGGTGTGATTTTGTAGGCAATTTTTAATGATTTGAATTTTATGCGAGCAGCTATTGGTAGCCAGTGCAAATTGATAAACAGAGGTGTGACGTGTATTCTTTTCAGCTCATTTAAAATTAATCTTGCTGCTGCATTCTGGATTAATTGTAAAGGTATTATAGAACTGGCTGAAGACCTGCCAAGAGAGTGTTGCAGTAGTCCAGCCTGGACAGAACAAGAGCTTGAACAAGGAGTTGTGCAGCATGTTCTGAAAGAAAGGGTCTGATCTCCTTGATAGATGATCTTTAAAGCAAGTTGTGGCTTTTTTGATGGAGGCTGATGATGAATAAAGCAAATTTGCAGGACCGGGCAGTTTTAACAATGTGGTCTGAGAAAGTTAGCTGATCAGCTGTCCCCTGATGGGGTAGCTGTGGCCTAATGGTTAGAGCGTTGGACTTGTAACCAGAAGGTTGTAAGTTTGAGTCTCGGTGCTGGCAGGAGTTTTAGGTGGTAGGGAGTGAATAAAACAGCGCTCTCTTTCACCCTCAATACCCATGACTGAAGTGCCCTTGAGCAAGGCACTGAACCCCCAGTTGCTCCCCGGGCGCTGGATATATAGCTGCCCACTGCTCCGGGTGTGTGTTCACTTCTCACTTACTTTGTACCTCGACGTTCATATTTTTTTCCCTTTCCCGTTAATGCTTTACACTCCAGTCCAGTTGGTGGAGGTAATAGACCATAAGTTGGCTTGTCAACCGCCATTAAATCGTGCAAGAAGAAGAATAAGGTTTCAGTTAGGTCCTGTAAGCAAATGTAAAAGGCCTCCCTGCAGCACTTTTCTGTTATTCGTTTTCGTCGCTCGACTGAAACTAGGAGAAACTTCATCATGTCTGGAAGAGGCAAAGGCGGTAAAGGACTCGGGAAAGGAGGCGCTAAGCGTCATCGTAAAGTTCTGCGTGATACATCCAGGGAATCACCAAAACCCGCCATTCGTCGTCTCGCTCGCCGCGGCGGAGTCAAGCGCATCTCCGGTCTGATCTACGAGGAGACCCGCGGGGTGCTGAAGGTGTTCCTGGAGAACGTGATCCGCGACGCCGTCACCTACACCGAGCACGCCAAGAGAAAGACCGTCACCGCCATGGACGTTGTGTACGCGCTCAAACGACAGGGACGCACCTTGTACGGTTTCGGAGGATAAACACCGTAAACAACAAACACAACGGCTTTTTTAAGAGCCACCCACACTCTCACACAAAGAGTTAATGTTGAAGTTGTATTCGGGTTTTAAGTGGAAAATTAACAATAAAACGCTTGTGAATAAATAATTTTTTTTAAACTTGGAACTAGTTCAGTTTGTTTATGTTGCTCTGAGATGATCGATATTTCTTCGATTTTTGAACAGAAAACTTATTCTTAAAATTAGAGCTCGTATAATTATTAATTTTATTAAAGGCGTATACAATCTAATTGTTTATTGGTTTATTTGTCGTTTCTATTTCGTTTAGAGATTTTTTTATTTGAATAGAATTGACTATGAACCAAAAGACACCATTTAGATGTAAAGTTATTTAAAAGCAAAAGTGTATTCGGCAGGACAACAGAGAAACATGAAGTGTCTAATCGTTAATGCTTGTCTTTTTTCCAAATTCTCTCGATGGGTTTATTAAGAGGTTTTAAACATTACAGTTTTATGTTGATCCTGTGTGATATTTAACACGCATTTCATTGTATAGAATAAATTATCAAAAAGAGCGGGAATTGAAACAAAGGAAACTAAGTCGGTGGGGGGTGAGGGTCAAACATGGAGCGGTGGGCGGAGCTATAACTGAACGGAATGTGATTGGCCCTCGTTCCAGTCGTGATGCTAGAAGTGTCCAATTAAACACGAGTTTATGGGTTTGACCAATGAAAACACACAATCAGAAGCGTCTACATCTCTGTGTAAATTAGCATAGATCAGTGAATAAACATCTCTGTCCCGCTCATTCTAATCATCGTCTTTTTTGAGGTTTTGATCTCCAGCAGCATCATGCCTGAACCAGCGAAGTCCGCGCCGCAGAAAGGATCCAAGAAGGCCGTCACTAAGACCGCCGCGAAAGGAGGAAAGAAGCGCAGAAAGTCCAGGAAGGAGAGTTACGCCATCTACGTGTACAAAGTGCTGAAGCAGGTTCATCCTGACACCGGGATCTCTTCGAAGGCGATGGGCATCATGAACTCTTTCGTGAACGACATCTTCGAGCGCATCGCCGGTGAGTCGTCTCGTCTCGCTCACTACAACAAGCGCTCCACCATCACTTCCCGAGAGATCCAGACCGCCGTGCGTTTGCTGCTGCCCGGGGAGCTGGCCAAACACGCCGTGTCTGAGGGCACGAAGGCCGTCACCAAGTACACCAGCTCCAAGTAGAGCTCCGCTGCAGCTCTCTCACACAAAGGCTCTTTTAAGAGCCACACAGCTTCTCCTTAAAAGAGCTACTGACATTTGTATGGAAAGCTCACGGCGTGAATGGTTTTAATTTTAAAGTTTATGGGTGTTTGGTGTCTCTTCAAAATGTTAAGTCAACTGGTATGTTTAAAGTTGGTTATTTTGCTAATTAGTTGAACGACTTCTTAATTGGAGAGTTCAAAGCAGTCCCAATAAAAAAATCTGAATAATTTCTCTCTGAATTGTAAACGGCTGTGTATTTATGTATGTGTGGGTCATTCTACTGAAATGTCTTTTATATATGTATAAAACAATGTTATTTGAACAATTAGACTACCTTACACCATCAATGTGGCACTATTTTTTAACTATAAAGAGTTCCAAGCATCACAAAAACTGCTCGTCCCCACGCACTGACATGTACAGAAGGAAAGTGCTTTATTTTGCCGTCAAAAACAGGTTTTTGTACCATTTAAAAGGTCAAGGTCCGTTTATTTATACAGGTGCTAGTCATATAATTAGAATATCATCAAAAAGTTGATTTATTTTATTAATTCCTTTCAAAAAGTGAAACTTGTAAATTACATTTATTCATTACAGACAGACTGATATATTTCAAACGTTTATTTCTTTTAATTTTGATGTTTATAACTGACAACTAAGGAAAATCCCAAATTCAGTATCTTAGAAAATTATAATATTGTGAAAAGGTTCAATATTGAAGACACCAGGTGCCACACTCTAATCAGCTAATTAACTCAAAACACCTGCAAAGGCCTTTAAATGGTCTCTCAGTCTAGTTCTGTAGGCTACACAATCATGGGGAAGACTGCTGACTTGACAGTTGTCCAAAAGACGACCATTGACACCTTGCACAAGGAGGGCACAAGACACAAAAGGTCTTTGCAAAAGAGGCTGGCTGTTCACAGAGCTCTGTGTCCAAGCACATTAATAGAGAGGCGAAGGGAAGGAAAAGATGTGGTAGAAAAAAAAGTGTACAAGCAATAGGGATAACCGCACCCTGGAGAGGATTGTGAAACAAAACCCATTCAAAAATGTGGGGGAGATTCACAAAGAGTGGACTGCAGCTGGAGTCATTGCTTCAAGAACCACTACACACAGACGTATGCAAAACATGGGTTTCAGCCTGTCGCATTCCTTGTGTCAAGCCCACTCTTGAACAACAGACAGCGTCAGAAGCGTCTCGCTTCAAAAAGGACTGGACTGCTGCTGAGTGGTCCAAAGTTATGTTCTCTGATGAAAGTAAATTTTGCATTTCCTTTGGATATCAGGGTCTCAGAGTCTGGAGGAAGAGAGGAGAGGCACACAATCCACGTTGCTTGAGGTCCAGTGTAAAGTTTCCACAGTCAGTGATGG
The DNA here is from genome assembly GCF_018340385.1 of Cyprinus carpio. NCBI lineage: Eukaryota > Metazoa > Chordata > Actinopteri > Cypriniformes > Cyprinidae > Cyprinus > Cyprinus carpio. The sequence continues at coordinate 46,587,173 of NC_056578.1, forward strand.
TTTGCGGTGCCATGTCATCCGCTGGTGTTGGTCCACTGTGTTTTCTGAGGTCCAAGGTCAACGCAGCCGTATACCAGGAAGTTTTAGAGCACTTCATGCTTCCAGCTGCTGACCAACTTTATGGGGATGCAGATTTCATTTTCCAACAGCACTTGGCACCTGCACACAGTGCCAAAGCTACCAGTTCCTGGTATAAGGACCATGGTATCCCTGTTCTTAATTGGCCAGCAAACACGCCTGACCTTAACCCCATAGAAAATCTATGGCGTATTGTGAAGAGGAAGATGCGATATGCCAGACCCAAGAATGCAGAAGAGCTGAAGGCCACTATCAGAGAAACCTGTGCTCTCATAACACCTGAGCAGTGCCACAGACTGATCGACTCCATGCCACGCCGCATTGCTGCAGTAATTCAGGCAAAAGGAGCCCAACTAAGTATTGAGTGCTGTACATGCTCACACTTTTCATTTTTATACTTTTTAGTTTGCCAAGATTTCTAAAAATCCTTTCTTTGTATTGGTCTTAAGTAATATTCTATTTTTCTGAGATACTGAATTTGGGATTTTCCTTAGTTGTCAGTTATAATCATCAAAATTAAAATAAATAAACATTTGAAATATATCAGTCTGTGTGTAATGAATGAATATAATGTACAAGTTTCACTTTCTGAATGGAATTAATAAAATAAATCAACTTTTTGATGATATTCTAATTATAGCACAATTAAAGGAATACAGATAAGTCTTCAGGCAAGATTTAAAAACAGGAAGGGAAGGCACAGATCTAATATATCTAGAGGTATGCTGTTCCAAAGTCTAGGATCGGCTACAGAAAAAGACTGATCCCCCTTAAATTTCAAGCGAGAGCGAGGTATTTGCAAGAAAAGTTTAAGAGAACCTGAAAGCGTGAGAGGATTGCTGATAGCTGAGAAGTTCGGACAAGTATGATGGGGCTTGATCATTTAATGCTTTATACACAAATAATATAAAATGGATCCTATGCTGCACCGGTAACCAATGCAAAGATGCTAGGACAGGAGAAATGCTTTCTCTCCTCGTTGTACCAGTCAGCAACATTCTGACTGCAAGCGATTCAGCGATGAATGCTTGAGACCCATATAAAGCGCATTGCAATAATCAAATCTGGAAGTAATGAAGGCCTGAGTAACTATCTCTAAATCCTTAAATGAGAGCATAGATTTTAATTTGGCTATTTGCCTTAGTTGAAAAAAGCTGCTCTTCACCACAGCGCTCATCTGTTTTTCAAAATTCAGATCAGTGTCAGAAATCACACCTAAGTTTTTAGCAATAGGACGAATGTTTGATGACATAGAATCTAGATTAATATTGATATCCGAGACAGCACCTGGGGGTCCAAAGACAACAATATCAGTTCTGCTCTCATTTAGTTGTAGAAAGTTTCTGCCAGTCCAGCCTTTAATATCTTCAAAGCAATTAAAAAGGTCAGAATAAGAGTGATCAGAGCTAAGAGGAATGTAGATCTGAGTATCGTCAGCATAACAATGATATGAAATATATTTCCTCATGATCGGACACAAGGGGAGCATGTACAAACAAAATAAGATAGGCCCCAGGAGGTACCCCATAAGTGAGCGGTGCAGAAGGAGAGGACGAGTGTCCAATCATCACCTTAACTAATCTATCAGACAGGTATGACGAGAACCAATCCAGTGCTGTGCCCCTAATGCCAACTTCATCCCCTTAGACCACAACTGCACATTTTGAGTCCTGGAGAACCCCCAACATTGCACATTTTGGTGTCTCACTAATGAGCCTGATGATTTGAATCAGGTGTGTTTGAATAGGGAGACATCTAAAATGTGCAGTGTTGGGGATTCTCCAGGACCAGGATTGGGAACCACTGCCTTAGACGATTAAGAAGGGTAGCATGATCAACTGAATTAAATGCGCCGTGCCCGTAATGCCCACTTCAGCCCTTAGATTTACCGGAGTCCAAAGCAAGGAGTAGATCATTCGACACCTTCAGCAGTGCAGGCTCGGTGCTATGATCGGTGCTAAAACCAGACTGAAATTTATCTAAAATATTGTTTTGTTAGACAAATGAAGATAATTGATTAAAAACTATTTTCTCTAAAATTTAAGACAAGAATGGCGACTTAGAAATAGGGTTGAAAATTCTAAGATTGGTTGTGTCTTAATTTGGCTTCTTAAGAAGAGGCGTGATCACTGCTTTGTTTGAGGCATATAGGAACACAGCCACTGTCTCTTTTATGTGATTTATTTTGTGCGTTTTCGAAGAAAGTTATGATGTGAATTTATTTGGATATGAGTGAGGGGAAAAGGTCTTTTATGCAAGTTATCATGTGCATTTTCCAAAGCAAAATTTTTCTGCTGGAGTTTGTTTTGGCTCCTAAAACACATTTGAGTTTCTATTGGTCCGTGGCGGTTACACAATCAGTGGGTGTGTTCTGAAACTCCACACTTCTTTGATGCACATTTTTTTTTTCCTTGGTTCGTTCCTCATTCTGCGGAGGTCCTTAAGGAGAGCAACATCTCCTGAATACACTGGAGTGTCAAATAGCTGAACTGCACAAATATATCCGCACCTGTACGATCACTCGCGGACAGACTTTAAAGATGTAGAGACAGTATTTCATTCCTAGAAAGAAATAGCAACGAAGCTTGGTGTCGACGACCCAAAAAGTTATGCAAAAAGCGAAGCAGAGAAACATCCGAGACAAGTTTTCCAAAGCCATGAAAGGAATGAAAGGAAAGAGTGAAGATATAACGTAGCATGTACCAAATACGTTTCAAATAAATGTTACACCATACTGCTGCTGTTGTTCTTTCAATAAGCAAATTTAAAGGTATACAGTAAATGAAATGCCAAATGAATATAAAATAATAAACCTTTGTTTTTATCAAAACAATTTATCCTGTTTAATAAAATAAAGGAACACTAATAAAATAAAGCAACAAACTGATTACAATATTTTTTTTCCCACATCATGCTAAAGTTTTCAGACAATAAGCCATTCACACTTCCCATAAAGGACTGATCATGGAATGGTTTCTTTTGTATTGCAAACATGATACTTGACTCTGAACTGCTGCTAAACATTATTCATTTGTCTATAATATTCTGACTATTGGGGCCTGTCTCACACCTAGATTGCCTACACTTCATCGTTGTTGTGTTTAGGGCATACGCTCGAGCGTCGTGACACGTTTACATTAATCTACACCCCGCCTCCAGCAGCGCGGGGGTGTTGGAAAGTTCGTTAACAGTATACCGTCGCTCAGGCTTTTCAAACCTTCGTTTTTGGCCTTCTTTTTTTGAAAACAAACTTTGTTTGAAGTATACCGGGGCCTTTTGGTTCTGTTTATAATAGCCAATACACTAGGGCTGATAGAATCCAGGACCTCTCTAAAGAGCTGGGTGGGGATAACATCCACAGGAGAATGGTAGGCTTAATCTTGTGAACTATATCACAAGCTCAGAAAGGGATATTGGATCAAACCGTTCAAAAAAAAGCATGACAAGTGAGTGGTTCAGAGGGTAACAGTACATAGTTACTGCACATAGTAACAGTAGACCGTATGGCGTCCACCTGTCCCATAAAAGAATGTAGGAATGCTGCACAGGTCTCTGGAGTACTGTCCAGACCAGAAGTGTTAGCAGGAATGTAGGAATGCTGCACAGGTCTCTGGAGTACTGTCCAGACCAGAAGTGTCAGCAGGTTACTAAAAAAAAGATATTTAATTTTTGCATTTTTTACAGAATGCTGGTAAGCTGAAAGAGTAAAAAATATTTAGTAAGTTCACACTTGCAATTTGTCTTTCTTCCATTTGCACTCAGCTTTCCTACATTCCTGTCTGAGAGCTTGTATATTACTATTTATCCAAGGTTCTGACCTTCTTCTGGGGTTTGAAACTTTAAAAGGAGCAAGAGAATCTAAAACACAAGAGCAGGCATTATTCAAAAGTGTTATCATCTCTTCTATTCCAAGATCTAAGCCAGGAAGTTTTAACACTCTCTCAGATAGAGAAGAGAAGGCCTCAGAGATTAAACTGGCTGTATCAGAGGTGACAACACAAGAAATGGACCGTGAGGAGAATATACAAGAAATGGACCATGAGGAAAATGATTTCTGAACTGGACGGGTTATTGTGATATTAACAAAAAATCAGAAATATCAACATTATGTACAGAAATGCCATAAGATAAGATCAGATCCAGTGTGTGGCCATGGTCATGACTTCCGCCAGAAATATGCTGTGTAAGATTAAAAGAGTCAATGAGCTGAATAAAGTCCCTAACCATTGGCTTGGAGGGGCAGCAGACATGAATATTAAAATCACCGAGAATAATAAGACTGTCTGTAGTAGGCACAATGTTTGACAAAAAAAAAATCCCCATAAGTGAGCGGTGCAGAAAATCCTTATTGTAATTTGGTGGCCTGTAAATTAGAGTACAAAGTACTGGACAAGGCAACAATAACTGGAGTAGTTGAACTTCAATAATGATCCGTAGGCAGCAATCCGCACTTAAAAATGTTTCTAAAAACCGAAGCCAAACCTCCACAGCGCCCCATAGTCGTGGGTGAACTAAAAAACTGACAGTCATTTGGGGAAAGTTCAATTAAAGGATCCAACTCACCTCTGCCAAGGCAGGTCTCCGTTATAAATAGACAATCCAGGTCATGAGTCTTAAAAAAGTCATTTAAGATGAATGTTTTATTATGAGATCTCAAGTTTACCATAACCAGCTTAGTAACAGTAATTTCTTCAGGGTATATGATCGATGGCTTCTCATAATTCTGTGACCGGAGAGCTGGGGTTCGTAGTGTGCTGAAGAGAGGTTTTTATCCCATCCATCGACTCCAAGCAGATCGCACGAGCAAGACGTGGATGTATGCAAAGAATCTTTTAATCCTGACCAAAATGCCAGCCCATTTTCCGAGCTTTCTATGGCATTTATAAATTACAATAATCTAATCTAAATATTTGAAATATATGTTTTCTTTCAAATTGAAGCTAAATACATGTAGAAACAAAGCATCCTTGTGGCGTGGATGATACAGAAGAACTTACGCAGCATACGGTGAGAGACACAGAGGAGAATGTTGACAAAGGAATTGTTGAATGAAGTCATTATTTTTGTTTTCTTCGCTTACAAAAAGTATTCTCATCGCTTCATAACATTACGATTGAATCACTGATGGCAGATGGAGTATTCTGATGATGCTTTTCATACTTTCCTGGACCTTGACAGTGTAACTTACTTAGCAGTCTATGGGACAGTCACAGGCCTCTTCTGATTATTTTTTTGGTGGTTTATTGGTTTTTGGCAGTGTGAATTATTTACGATTTTCGGCTGTCCCAGACAAAAGATTGGCATCGTGAAACAATCGTGGTGATTTCTGTGTTCGTGGATCCTAATCGGTGGTCCTATGTACAGTGAGAGAGGTTCAAAGACGGCCGTTGTCACAGTCTTGTGACCAAATATAGACTATGATAATTTTCTGGCAGTGTCAGAAATTCAGCATGTTCATCGCTCAGTGTGTTTGCAGTTACGACCCACGTTTATTGACCAATAAAAATGTGACATGAAATCAACGCGACATGACGCTAAAACATAAAACTGCTTACCTCAAGCTCTTATTCCTTCCTCTTTCGCTTCCACTTTTTTTTTCAGCATACATAAAAACTACAGCTGCCAACGTGTGATTCATTATGCTCCTTTTGTTTACCACTAGCGCATGCTAATGATGTTTTATTCTTCTATAGAAACGTGCGTTGTAGCCTACGAGTCAATAGGTATCATCATCGTACATTCTACATGCATATCGTACCCAAGTTAATTAGATCCATGTCGCACAGCGTGACCAGCAATGATGTTATAGGATTGCTAAAATCATGCAGTGTGTAGAAGGCTTAAGACATATGCTGATCCGAAACAGACACACACACTGAACACACTGATGAAGTGAGTGAACAAGTCAGTGACACTGGAAAGATGAGGATGAAGATGAGAACAAATGTGAAGGGAACAATCAGCAAGTAGTGAGACAGTGACATGCTGACGTCCTTGTTGATTGAAGTGACTGTGAAAATCTAATTTATGTAATTATTGGATTCCCTCCCTTCTAACATACTAAATAAAATAAACAAATAAATAAATTTCTAACATACTAAATAAAATAAACAAATAAATATATAATAAATAAATAAATTTTGTAAAAAAAAAAAAAAAAATACCAAATGCTGAGTTGAAACTGTTTAAGCAGTGAAGCTAAGAGTGTTCAAGAGAGAGATCAGAGTTATTTGTTAAGATGTGCAAAACACTTGCTGCTCTCATTCTTATATGTAAAGTATATATATATATATATATATATATATATATATATATATATATATATATATATATATATATATATATATATATATATATATATATATATATATATATATATATATATATCTTTGGGAAGTCTGTGTTCTTCAGCTTTTCCAAGCATTCAGTCCAGCTGGGTAATACCACAGGATTATAAGTATTTCTGATCAAAATACAATAAGTATTGTTAATCAAAATATAACAAAATCACAATAAGTGATTTTATCTAAATGATATAACAAATGCACACATTATCTGATGATCGAAGATAAGGGTCAGACATGAGACTCTGGATGAAGTCTACAGTATGTGCTTCAAACAGACCAAAACAGTGACTGTATGAAACACTCCTCACGTCCCTCGGTGATGTCCATCTCACTAAAGTGACTTTCAAACTGTTTGCTGGACACACAGATGACGATTTCAGTCTTTATCAAACTTTTCACTTAAACATGGCATCGAATTTACACGCGACTTTTTCCCGTAGCTGCTGCTCGCCTTTGATAAGTTCTGACAGGGACAAAATAAACATTTCCTCATCGCGTCTTTTAGTCTCCAGAGAAAGCTGCAGATCTCTGCTTGGTGTTCACTATAATTTTACTGCCTTAAACCACTTTACCCATCCAGTTTTGCCCAAAATTTAAGAGAAGAAAACACAAGCGTGAGGCGCTTCTGGAGGCGCACAGTCGCAGAGCGATCAAGTTGAGTCTATAAGGTTCTCATGTCCTATTTAAGAGCACAGCGCCGCCCGCAAGTCTTTCATTACTGAACAAAGCGTTTAGACGACTGTAAACCCATTACTAGAGATGGCAGAAACCGCCCCAGCAGCTCCAGCCGCCCCGCCGGCCAAAGCGCCAAAGAAGAAGTCCGCTGCTAAAGCCAAGAAAGCAGGTCCAGCTGTCGGTGATCTGATTGTTAAAGCCGTGTCCGCATCGAAGGAGAGGAGCGGTGTGTCTCTCGCCGCCCTGAAGAAAGCTCTCGCTGCCGGCGGCTACGACGTGGAGAAGAAGAACTCCCGCATCAAGCTCGCCATCAAGAGCCTGGTGACTAAAGGAGCCCTGCTGCAGGTCAAAGGAACCGGTGCCTCCGGCTCCTTCAAGATCAACAAGCAGCAAACCGAGACCAAGAAGAAGCCGGCGAAGAAAGCAGCTCCTAAAGCGAAGAAGCCCGCGGCCAAGAAACCCGCTGCTGCCAAGAAGCCCAAGAGCGCAGCGGCAAAGAACCGCCGCTAAGAAATCCCCCAAGAAGGCCAAGAAAACCGCGCTGCAGCCGCTAAGAAGACCACGAAGAGCCCCAAGAAGGCAAAGAAGCCCGCAGCGCCTAAGAAAGCAGCCAAGAGCCCCAAAAAGGCCAAGACTGCCAAACCCAAGACAGCAAAGCCTAAAGCTGCCAAGCCTAAAAAGGCAGCTCCCAAGAAGAAGTAAAAACCTGCTGTTTTATTCCCCAACGGCTCTTTTCAGAGCCACCCACAAATTCTAAAGAAAGAACAAAACTGTCTATTGAATGACTTTGATTATTTGTGGAAGTAAATTATTAGAACTGTATATATAGATATAGATAGATAGCTTTAATGGATCATTGATCTTAATTTAGTCATTAAGGGTTTGTGCCTTGACAATTATTTTGAAATACTTTAACACACCGTCACAAGTTCTTGAATGTTTTCTGTAGTGTTGTTTTAAAGCTGCACAATCCGCGCGCCAGCTGTGGAGGCATGGCTTCGGCGGTCGGTGTTTGGAGGAAGTTCACTGATTGGTTTGAAATCTTACAGACTCTAAACCAATGGGCGACTCGCACGCTCTTTTAAATACAGTAGAACGGTGCTCACATATTCATTATTTCTGCATTATAAACGTAAGAGTTATAACAATCAACAATGAGTGGAAGAGGCAAAACCGGTGGCAAAGCGAGAGCGAAGGCCAAGACTCGCTCCTCCAGAGCAGGGCTGCAGTTCCCCGTCGGTCGTGTTCACAGACTTCTCCGCAAAGGGAACTACGCAGAACGCGTCGGTGCCGGAGCTCCCGTCTATCTGGCGGCTGTGCTCGAGTATCTGACCGCTGAGATCCTGGAGTTGGCTGGAAACGCCGCAAGAGACAACAAGAAGACCCGCATCATTCCCCGTCACCTGCAGCTGGCGGTGCGCAACGATGAGGAGCTCAACAAACTCCTGGGCCGAGTGACCATCGCTCAGGGCGGCGTGCTGCCCAACATCCAGGCCGTGCTGCTGCCCAAGAAGACCGAGAAACCCGCCAAAGCCAAGTAAACAGATTCAAGCGTGTTTCTGAAACCCAAAGGCTCTTTTCAGAGCCACCCATTTTATCTCTCAAAGAGCGCTTTTTTGCTTTAATTTACTTCTAAGAACACCAAAAATGTATGTAACAAAAATACACACGATATCAACTAATTGTTATTTTTTTTTCTCTTTGCAAATATATTCATGACTGCTGCTATTTAGCAATTCTTGAGCTTTATTCACGTTTTTATACTGTGTATGCAACTATATTAAAGCATATATTACTGATCACAGTAAGAGTACTGCATTATGCGTTGAGATATAAAAGATTACACTTGTAAAATTATTATCCTTGTTCAGTTGTACTAGTATTTTTAAATAAATGGTAATGCAATTTTGATGACATTCGATCAATTAATATTTCTCAGAGTCTCGGTGCTGGCAGGAGCTGTATGTGGGTGGGGTGTTAATGAACAGCGCTCTCTTCCACCCTCAGTACCCCTGGCTGAACCCCAGTTGCTCCCTGGGCGCTGGATATAGCTGCCCACTGCTCTGGGTGCGTGTTCACTGCTGTGTGTGTGGATGGGTTAAATGCAGTTGCCCAATTCTGTGTGTGGGTGTTCATTGTTGTGTGTTTTGATGGGTTAAAAGCTTTTTGAGCGGGAAAAGAAACATTTCCCCGTTTGAAAATAGGAGGTGTGCAGTCATTGGCTAGCAGTCATGCGCAGACGTCACACATCAGCCAATCACAAGCCTCTGCACTTTTATGACGCCAGAAGCTGTTGCTGTTTGCTTCTTAAAAATCAGGCGCGTAACACAGAACAACATTTTCTACTCGAACAGAGAGCAGAGACAGGAACGCATTTCAGCAATGGCAAGAACCAAGCAGACCGCTCGTAAATCCACCGGTGGTAAAGCCCCGAGGAAGCAGCTCGCTACTAAAGCCGCCCGGAAGAGCGCCCCAGCCACTGGCGGCGTCAAGAAGCCCCATCGTTACAGGCCCGGGACCGTGGCTCTCCGAGAGATCCGCCGCTATCAGAAGTCCACCGAGCTGCTGATCCGCAAACTGCCTTTCCAGCGTCTGGTGCGAGAGATCGCTCAGGATTTCAAGACGGACCTGCGCTTCCAGAGCTCCGCTGTCATGGCCCTGCAGGAGGCCAGCGAGGCTTATCTGGTGGGTCTGTTCGAGGACACCAACCTGTGCGCCATCCACGCCAAGAGAGTCACCATCATGCCCAAAGACATCCAGCTGGCGCGCCGCATCCCGCGGAGAGCGCGCTTAAACCCGCCGCTGCATCAGCGCATTAAACCCAAAGGCTCTTTTAAGAGCCACTACATCTCACTGAATGAGTCAGTTTCCACTGGAGCACTCAATATAAAACAACAAATAACACTGTCTTTACATTTGGAAAGAATACTGTCTGTATGAATTTTACGCGTTTGAACCGTTTTTGTTTCCCATCATTACTAGTGATGGGAAGTTAGGATCATTTTACCGACTCGTTCTCAAAATTATTATTATTATTTTTTTTCCTAGAAATTTCGTTCATTTTATTAAAATATAGTTAAAGTTTTACGTGTTCCTTCCCTAACATGTCTACTAGTGCTTGCTCAAACGTTGATCACCACTACACACAATACAAAACTATAATGCTATAAGAAAAAGAAAATATTAATTCATTGTTTACCTGGTTCTTCTGTCTATGATTAGCTCACCTCATCTCTTATCTGACAAGTCTTCGGGTTTGAGTCGTTCCTTCATCACGTGACAGACCCATAAGCTTTAACCATAGACTGTATAAAAAGACTTTAACGTGATGTGACAGCATTGGATAGATACATTAATTTACAACATTCCTTACAAACGGGTGCATAGTTATTATTATCATTATTATTATGATTATTTACTCTTACAGTTACTGCATTTCTGCTCTAAATTGTAGCTTTTTACTTCTTACAGTTTATAAATGTATGAATTTCTGCCATGATGGTTATTTTCCATACACTGAATGTTGTAACAAAGGTAATAAAGCGTTGGTTATTAATATTATTAAGTCTCTTTCGGACTCAGACTGCATAGGTTAAAGCTTATGGGTCTGTCACGTGATGAACGAATGACTCGATAAACTCGAGAGATGAACTAATCAATTCTCTTTCCGGCTCAGACTGCATCGTCTGAAACAGGTGAAACTGCTAGTACCAGTACAGAACCTATAAAATTATAACGCATGCACAACTGAACAAATCACTCCCCGAGACGACTCTTTCTTCCCGAGTCACATTAAAAACACACACACAGACACACACACACACAGACACACACACACACACACACACACACCAGTGGGTATCACTTATGCTGCGGCGCCCGGGGAGCAGTTGGGGGGTTCGGTGCCTTGCTCAAGGACACCTCAGTCATGGTATTGCCGGCCTGAGACTCCAAACCCACAATCTTAGGGTTAGGAGTCAAACTGTCTAACCATTAGGCCACGACTTTCCCCACATTAACCTCACTGGATTTGAAACCCATGACCTCAAACGTTCAAGCCAGTGTCTTAACAGAGTGCGCCACTCAGTTGACAGCAGGAAAAGTACTCGCCTAAACTATATTACAATATGAAAGATATGGATAAATTAAACTTTAGTAAAGTGTAAGAAGACACTCTGTAGTAACAAGATTCCTAACCCTCCTTATTATGTATATTTATGTATTTTTCTGCTCACGTAATCGATTTGTTCCCTCCAACTCAAAGTCTCATCAAAAAAACTCCCAAGAATTTAGTTGTTTAACCTTGATGCTCCTCAGTAGACTGAGTAGTAATTTTTGATAAATCCTTGGGGTATATTTTTTTTACCACTAAAAAATAAAGATAATTTGTTTAAATTCCATCAATTAGCATAAACAATTAGACCATCATTTGCATTCTTAATCAATGAATTAAAATTTGACTGAGAGAGAACTAAGTTTGTTTCGTCAACAAATTACTGGAGTAAAAATATTTGAAACATTCGACAAGACATTTTACATAAATAAGAAATAGCAATGGTCCAAGTATGGAGCCCTGAGGAACACCACAGAGTAAACTTTTGTTTGCTGGAATAAAAACCTTTAAAACAAACAAACTGTCTTCTATTAAAAATGTTGTTCTTCAACCATTTATATGGAAAATCATGAAAACCTTATTTGTATAACTTTCCAATAAAATGTAATGATTAACTGTATCAAAATTTTGTGACAGGTCTAAAAAAATTACTAAAAGTAAATTCTTGATTTTCAAGTCCAAGGGTAAACTTGTCAATCAGGTGAAGAAAAGCCATATGTAAAAGTGTAAACTTGTCAATCAGGTTCAGAATTCATATTAATGTTTGTAAAGAATAAAATTTGAGTCTAAGTAAAAAAAAAAATATATATATATATATATATATATATATATATATATATATATATATTATATATATATATATATATATATATATATATATATATTATTTTTTGTAAATTTTTTGAGAAACATGGCAAAATAGATAGAGGTCTATAGTTGTTTAAAACATTGCGGATCATCTGCTTTAAACAGAGGAATAACTTTAGCTATTTTTTAAATCCTATTTAAAAAAAAAAAAAAAACATGAACAAGTGGCTGCAATATTGAACATTTCACTTGCTTGACAAAGAAATACAGAAATATCATCATAGCCATCCTAAGATCATTTTAATTCATCAGTAATTTCACTAATTTCCTGAATTTCAGGTGTCTTAAAAGAAATAACAGGAAAGTTTCCTGATATTTAATCCAGGGGTACAGCATTACCAGCAGGGATATTAATATCTGTTTGAAGAATCAACTATGATTTGAACACAAGTTTTAAAAAACTTCGTTCTTGTTGTTTGAGCAAGGTTCTGTAGAAGTCTGTTCCAACAGTTCTCAGACTTGCGCCGCTGTAACATATTCCTCTGCTGTTGATTGTAGTCATGCTTTGGTTTGGTCAACAAGATCTCCTGAAGACAAAACCTCCACAAAGTACAATTCAAGTCCACAATTTAGCAATTTAAAGTAGATTATACTTGTCTTAAAACAATCTTCAAAGATTTATTTATTTATTCACTTCAGGCAGGATTCTTCTGATTATTGTTTGATTGAAAACCTTACAAAAGTTCAGAAACACACTGCAGCATCATCTCAGCTGGACGGGGTTTGATCTGACAAACGCATGTAAACATGATGCAGATGATCTTACAAATGCTTTTAAAACAAGGATATTAATATGAAACACAGGACAGACATCGTTAGATCAGGGTTTGAATTAAACCTCATTGTTTCCTGCTCTAACGAGCGAAGAGGGGTGCGCCATGTGACGCGCGCTGGTTTCAGTCAGGTCCTGTAAGCAAATGTAAAAGTCTTCCCTGCAGCACTTGTCTTTTATTCTTTTTCGTCGCTCGACTGAAACTAGAAACATATTCATCATGTCTGGAAGAGGCAAAGGCGGTAAAGGACTCGGGAAAGGAGGCGCTAAGCGTCATCGTAAAGTTCTGCGTGATAACATCCAGGGAATCACCAAACCCGCCATTCGTCGTCTCGCTCGCCGCGGCGGAGTCAAGCGCATCTCCGGTCTGATCTACGAGGAGACCCGCGGGGTGCTGAAGGTGTTCCTGGAGAACGTGATCCGCGACGCCGTCACCTACACCGAGCACGCCAAGAGAAAGACCGTCACCGCCATGGATGTTGTGTACGCGCTCAAACGACAGGGACGCACTCTGTACGGTTTCGGAGGATAAACACTGTAAACAACAAACACAACGGCTCTTTTGAGAGCCACCCACACTCTCACACAAAGAGTTAATGTTGAAAATGTCTGTTTTACGTTCTTAAGTGCAAACTATTAAGAAAACCCTTGTGAATAAATTATTTGTAAAGAATGAAAATTTAACGCTGAACAGATTGCCATTTCTTTTGTTTCTAAGCCGTAAACCTTACAATATCCTTTATTTCTTTTTTTTTTTTTTTTTACACGAGGCGTATACAATGGAAGAGTTGTCTATTTTATCGTATGTGCGTTTCCATTTCATGTAGACATATATATATATATATATATATATATATATATTTAACTGAATCCCAGAATCAAAAGGAAACACTAAGATGGCAGAGGTACTTAAAGCAAAAGTGAAATTGCCAAGAGAACACAAAGAATCGTTAGTTTTCTTTTCTCCACATTTTATATGGGTTTATAAGGGATTTTACACTGCTTGTATTTGATCCTTTGTGACATTTGAGATGCATTTTCTTGTATAGATAAAACTAACAAAAAGAGCGGGAATTTAGTCGGAAACTGAGTCGGGTGTGGGGTGTCGGTTATAATCTACTTGCATGTGATTGGTTCTCGTTCCACTCGTGATGCTTCGAGTTGTCCAATTAAACACGAGTTTATGGGTTTGACCAATGAAAACACACAATCAGAAGCTTCCACATGTTTTGTGTAAATTAGCATAGATCAGTGAATAAAACATCTCTGTCCCGCTCATTCTAATCATTGTATTTTGAGGTTTTGATCTCCAGCAGTCATCATGCCTGAACCAGCGAAAGTCCGCGCCGAAGAAAGGCTCCAGAAAGGCCGTCACTAAGACCGCCGCTAAAGGAGGAAAGAAGCGCAGAAAGTCCAGGAAGGAGAGCTACGCCATCTACGTGTACAAAGTGTTGAAGCAGGTTCATCCTGACACCGGGATATCTTCGAAGGCGATGGGCATCATGAACTCTTTCGTCAACGACATCTTCGAGCGCATCGCCGGTGAGTCGTCTCGTCTCGCTCACTACAACAAGCGCTCCACCATCACTTCCCGAGAGATCCAGACCGCCGTGCGTCTGCTGCTGCCCGGGGAGCTGGCCAAACACGCCGTGTCTGAGGGCACCAAGGCCGTCACCAAGGTACACCAGCTCCAAGTAGAGCTCCGCTTGCAGCTCTCTCACACAAAGGCTCTTTTTAAGAGCCACCCATATTTTCACAAAGAGGCTTTAAATAAGCGTGTCTTTATTTTTTTCATAATTACTATGTGAAATGTGACGTTAATGCTTAATAGTTTAGTTTCTTTAAATTTGTTTGACTGTTTTATGTTGTCGGTGAAAGATGTGTTTGTGTTCACTTTTAAGTTCAATCTGTTTGTTTAGCAGTGTGTATCATTTATGCTGCGGGGTTCGTGTCTTGCCCCCCCAACAGCGAGTCATGGGTCTTTCTCACTAGTGTTTTACAGTACGTCAAATACAAGTGCGTTCATATGAACTGAAAAATATCACAGATCGCTTCGCTTGATGGTGAGTGAAACTCTGAAACGTTCTGTGAGAGTGTTCGGCGAGTGAAAATATATCTGTACTAAACAGAGTGTTAGTCGAGTGATGGTGTGCAAAATCTGAGAATTTATTAGCCATTGGCTAATATTAGACATCATTTAGTCACCCCAGAGTGAAGATGTAGTCAAATATGCGAGTGATTTACTCGCAATGTAGAGGGTTGTCTAGACCGAGCAAACGTCTCGCAGTAAAGAAAGAAGGAAATATATCACAAAAGCAGACTTTTTCATGACTCAGAAAATGATGTGTTCTTATCTCGTGCTGTAGAAGTAGAAGTGGTTCAGTCACAATGCTGCGTTTATAACTGCATGAGAGAATAATATACAAGCTGTAAGTTTCCTGACATAATGCAAGCTTAATTTAAAACACATGGAATAATCAGAGTCAGATATATTTTGACATCACTACAGGGAAATAACCTGATTTATTAATGAAGTCATGTAAACGCAGATTGCGTTGTCAGGTTACTGATGTGCATGTAAACGGGGAAAACTGGTTATTTTAATAATCTGATATTTTTGAGTTATCAGCTTACTGGTGTACGTGTAAACATGCTCAGAAAACAATATTAGCCATTAGAGCATGCACAATCCACACTTCAAAAATCTACCAGTAATAGTAGACCATCCGTGGACGTGGCATACTCTTTTCTAATCACACATTCTGTTTAGGATGGATAGTATGAACATTAGGATGCAGGGCCCGTCACCAGCTCTGTCACGTCAGAACTACAATTTCCCAGCATCCCCTCCTGGTTCCCACCTGCACTTGATCAGGCCATCACCACACCTGCCACACATTAGCCTCTCATCAAGACTCCCATTTAGGCAGACACTCTAACTTCACCTTTGTCTGTGTCTTGTTGTGTATTACATACCCCCATCCAGCAGCCTGGATTTACTTATCTGTTGTCTGGAGTCTTCATTCCATCCAGTTACTCCAGTCAGCTTTATGAAATCATGACAGAAAATATGGAATTATGTAGTCAACAAAAACATGTCAGATAACCCAGAATATGTTTTATATTTTCAATCCTTGTCCACCTTTTGCTTTGACTGCTTTGCTCAGCCTCATGAGGTCATCAGCTGGAATAGTTTCCAACAATCTCAAATCCCAAACCATCTCAGCTGGATTAAGATCGGCTGATTGTGGAGGCCAGGTCATCCATCACTCTCCTTCTTGGACACACAGCTCTTACATAACCTTGAGGTGTGTTTGGGGTCATTGTCCTGTTGGAAAACAAATGATGGCCCCACTAAGTGCAAACCAGATGGGATGGCGTGTCGCTTCTGAACGCTGTTGTAGTCATACTGGTTACCTCGTCCTCCAAGGTTCACAGTGGAACCACAGGAACTGTCCATTCACGCTCTAAGTCTAACAAATACAAAAGATGCTAACAGTTTAGGGTTTAGGAAGCAAAGATGAAAACCATAGCAGATAGCCGGGGAGGATGAGAGTGAGCGTAGGTTACGTCGAAAGATGACATGTGGAGGTGTAAGTGATGTGTCAGGAACCATGTTGAGGTTAAGAGTGAGGATGAGGTGATCTGAGGTGGTTCTGTGGAGTAACCAGTACATGATCAGTGGAGCAGTGTCGTGTGTAAATAAGGTCCAGTTGGTTTTGCCTGATTTGTGAGTAGCTGTAGTTTACACTCGCGGTAAGGTCAAAAGAGGCAAGTAGAGTGTGGAAGTCAGCAGATAGAGGTTTATCTAGGTGGATGTTGAAATCTCCAAGCATAACTAGGGGAGTACCATCATCAGGGACCACCGCGAAAGGTTGAGAGCAGCCACAATCTATTTCATCCAAAAAGTTACCTAGTGGTCCTGGGGGTCGATAGACCACTACAAAATGTATTTTAAGAGGGTAGGTAACAGTAACTGAATGAGATTCAAAGGAGCTGTTGATACCCAAAGATGGGTAAAGGATTAAATTTCCAATCATTAGAGATGAGCAGACCAGTACCTCCACCTCTTCCAGTCAAACGGGGGGAGTGGAAAAATGAGAAATTACTGGAGAGTGCTGCAGGTGTAGCAGTGTCCTCTGGTTTGATCCAGGTCTCTGTCAGGGCCATGAGATTTAGCTTTGAATGACTAATAATAGAAGTAATGAAATCGGCTTTGTTTATAGCAGACTGGCAATTCCAGAGACCAACAGAAAAAGAAAGTAGTGTATTAGCAGACATAGGCAGAGTGTGCAGGTTGTTAGGATTGCGCTGCCTTCAGTGTGTGATGCATGGTTTCTGTCTTTCTTCGTCTTCTTCTTTTTTAATTGTAACAAACTTTGTGAAATGTGTGCTTGTGCTACAAATTAAGTTCATCTAACAGTGTAGTTTGTTATTTGAACATAATTTCTTGAATTTTTTTTTGGGGGGGGGGTGGACACTTGACTGATTGCACAGACACTTTTGGACGAGAGCTGAACTGGATGATGACATCACTGAATCAACAGTGAACTGACTTTAGCTGAAAAGTGACTCTGTTATTGTCTTCTTGAATTACTGAGAAACTATTTTCCTGTTTAACACTGTAAAGCTGCTTTGACACAATCAGTATTGTATAAAACGCTATACAAATAAAGGTGACTTGACTTTTAGTCATTAGTTCCAAATCTTACATATTGTTTAGAAAATATGAAATAAAATAAAAAAAGTACAATATTACACAATCCACAAACACAAAACCATGTTTTAATTATGACACATCTTCACCTCGTTTAACCGTCTCGTTCAGGCTCTGGTATGCCTGATGCTCGGGCTGGATCAGCAGTTGTGTGTTTGTTTGCGCAAATTAATCATTGCCTTTTACATTGTTCCTCGTTTCACAATTACGTCTTGGGTTCAATTTACTGGTTCACGACGGGACCATGAACTTCTGGCTGATGATACAAAAAACAGTTGGTCTTTCTTGAGGTTTTAATATATATAATATATATATTATAATATTTTTATTACAATAATAATTTATCATGGTAACACTATTTCCTAACAAAATACATTAATAACCACAAAAATTTATAAACCCAAATGTCAAAAATCAGCAGTTCTTGACTAGTTTAACCTTTTCTGTAATTTCAACCAGCAGGAGCTCAACCAATGATTTCACCCGCTCATGAAAAACTGACATCTGCCACATTTTAATTTACTAAAGCACCTGGATCAAACATGCATATATCTATTGCACTGACCAGAAGAAGCTTCAAAACGCATCAGTGTTGGTTTTAACATTCATCACGACGGCATCTGATGCAGATTCCTGATTCGTTGGTTCACGTGGTACTGAACAAGTCTCCTTATTGACTAATTTGGAGACATCACAGTTACGTCACTTGCAGCTGCATGTGCATTGTGGTGGCAGAAAAACGCTGGTAACAAATGGAGGGAAACGAGTAAAATCCATGGAATTAGAGAAAAAAAATATTGTTGTGCCTTTGGATGTCAGAATCGGAATGCAAATAATTTTTTATATAATACTGTGGTCAAAGACATCATTTGAAGCTAAACGCAGATATTTAAACGGACAGATTATGGATCAAACCTGCTATAATTACACTATTTTTAAAGGATACATTTAATTTAAAAAATAGGTCTATATACAGTAATATTCACATATGCAGTTCATAGAGGACATATTTTATAAGCCCTACAGTTACAGCATGAAATACTATTTAAACCTTTAAACATTTTACATAACATTGACCTATTTTATCTCACAATTCTGACTTTTTTTCTTGAAAATGCAAGTTTATCTCTTAGTTCGAACTTTCTATCTTAATTCAACTCAACAATTGGAGTTTGTCAATTCTGAGGAAAAAAAAAAAGCCAGAAGTGTGGGATTATAAACTCATGATTGTGAACTGAGGGAAAAAGAGAAAATGACGAGTTGATTTCTCTTATCAGAATTGTGAGATATAATTTCAGATTTGCAAGTGAAAAGTCAAAATTTGGAACACAAACTTAAAATGACCTTTTTTTATTCTTTTATTCCATGGCTTGCATAGACTACTACATTAAAACAGGCTTTTTCTGCCACCAGATAGGCTCCGCCCACAAAAAACATCACTGTTTGCAAACAGACATTGGTCTGTATAGTGGTGCAACTATGACTCACTTTGTAGGTCACTGACTGTTTAGTATCACACTGGTTCCCTCAACAGAAAGCCAACAGAATTTTCCCTTAGGCTTCTGGATTATCAAATAATAATAATAATAATGAATAAAATAAATAAATAAATAATAAGCTCTGTGTTCAACCATAGTTCATGATACTTACACGTTTTTTCCATCATGTAATCTTCACAGAATAATATAACTTTTATGAATTTTGAAGCCTAAATACCAGCAACAGAACTAAAAAGCTAAACTTAGACTATAAACAAACTACACCTTGGTCGCTTGCCTTCAACGTCATCACCACCACCACACGACAACGTTTTCAAATTTATTTTTAGAAATATAATCAGTGAAAAGGATTTACTTTGTGGATGAATTTTAATCAGCGTTACATGAACCTTTTCATATAAAAACTGGAATATGTAGTATTGTAGAGTAACCACAAGGTGATGTTGTTGTGTTATAAGTGTTGTGTTCTTACCTTGAAGTTTGTGTAACAAAGTCCTTGATAGAGACGGCCTGCGATGCCAATGCCTGTGCAGTTTCTGAAGATAGAAGTAAAGATTGACTTCAACTCATTTATGTAGTAGACTACTCTTTGTGAAGATACTACATTTTTGGCAACGAGGATGAAGCACGAAAGCCGTGACAACGATAAGGGGAGAAAATAGATGACGAGGAGAATGGTGCTGATAACTAACGGTGAGGTAAAATCCCAAACTTGGGAAGAATATTCAGAAGTATTGGAGCAATTTTTTGTGGCTAATGAAATTGAAGATGAGGGTAAGCAAAGAGCTATTCTCATAAGTGTCGTGGGATCACAAACTTACAGTGTGATGCGGAATCTTCTCAGCCCTGTAAAGCCAAGTGAAAGAACTTATCAGCAGCTGGTAACAATGCTAAGAAAACCATTTTAATCCTCAGCCAAGTGAGATTGTACAGAGATTCAAATTTGACTCTAGAACAAAGAAATCAACAGAGACTGTGACCGAGTATGTTGCGGAGTTACGTCGCTTGGCACAAGACTGTAATTATGGAGCAACTTTGGATTAAATGCTGAGGGATAGGCTTGTTTGTGGCATAGAGGATGATCAGATTC
Organism: Cyprinus carpio; assembly: GCF_018340385.1. Classification (NCBI taxonomy): domain Eukaryota; kingdom Metazoa; phylum Chordata; class Actinopteri; order Cypriniformes; family Cyprinidae; genus Cyprinus; species Cyprinus carpio. The sequence continues at coordinate 46,607,332 of NC_056578.1, forward strand.
AGAGACGTTTGCTGTCAGAAACAAATTTGACATTTGAGACTGCTTTTAACATAGCAGTGGCCACCGAAGCCGCAAGCAAACATGTACAAGACTTACAAAATAAATTTAGTGGACAAACTTGTAACAGCGTCCCGGTTTTAAAGCAAGGAAGGAACTGATCCTGCTAGCCGATGTGGAGGAAAAAAAAGGGCCAATGAGACAGAAGAAACACGTGTTGACAAAATAATTGCATGGAGGGGTGATGGCAAACCTTGTGAATGTTTGAAAATTGATACATTCCGGGTGCATGTGTTAGTCTAATGAATGAGGGAATGTTTATGATACACAGTGTTATCTGGAAAGATTCAGCTGGAAAGATTCAGAAGCTCCCAAAATAAGACCCTCAAAAATCAAGTTGAAAACTTATACAGGAGAGCCAGTGGAGATAGTGGGAGTGGCAGATGTTCATGTAAAATATAAGCAGCAGGAAAGGAAATGCCCCTTGTCATAGTAAAAGGAACAGGTCCATGTTTGCTAGGCAGAGCTTGGCTGGAAGAAATTTAACTGCAATGGGGAGAAATAAAGCTGGTTCAGTTGGAAAAGATGACGTTTGCAGCAAGAGTTAGAAGACAGGTCACGCCGTAACAATGTACGCCTGATAGGACTCCCAGAGGGCCGTGAAGGAGATGATCCAATTTTTCTTCAAAGGATGCTCCCTATCTGGATACCGGCGTTAAAGAAAAAAGGTCCGATTTAGATTGACCGAGCACACAGAATCTCCAATAAATCTCGCACTTTGATCTTTAGAGTGCTTTGTTACCAGCACCGACAGGCAATTCTCCAAAGTGACAGTGAAAGATGAATTTAATCCGTCAACTCAGTAAATTCACCTACATTTTGACTTATCTTAGTGTCACTGTATAATGATTTTGAAGTGCATACACACACGGAGCAGTGGGCAGCCATTTTATGCTGTGGCGCCCGGGGAGCAGTTTGGGGGTTCGATGCCTTGCTCAAGGACACCTAAGTCGTGGTATTGAAGGTGGAGAGAGAACTGTACATGCACTCCCCCCCACCCACAATTCCTGCCGGCCCGAGACTCGAACTCACAACCCTTCGATTGGGAGTCCGACTCTCTAACCATTAGGCCACGACTTCCAAGGTGCTAGGGAAGCGATGAAAGCAGAACCACTTCGAGATCAGAAGCACCTGCGGCGTTTTTTCGCTGATTACAGCGTGTTCACTTCCCGCAGAAGACAGGCCTTCGGAAGCGTTCAGGAGTTACATGCGATGGGAATTCAAAATTTTCTCATTTACCCCGCTGTACTTCGCGTCAGTTCTGGAAGCAGTCAACAATCGTTCGAGTTAAAAAAGCTGCGGAATTCTTGGCCGAAGCTTGTAATGGTCAGGCATCGTAAACTGACCTTTTATGGACCTCCACTTCCTACAGAATCAATGGATGAGGAAAGCGAGCCTTTGAAAGTACCAGGAGTGAGTGAGCGCTCTGTTCATAAAGTGCATCCTCCATCAGTTTCGGATGATTGGAACGGTGTAATGAATATACATACATATATATATATCTTTTTTTTTTTTTTTGTGCAGTCAAACGGTTTGATGTGTATATAGTCTGTTCATGTAGGCATATAGGTTGATCTTTACTTATTGTTAATATAGTGCACTTCATACAAATTTTTGTTATCTATCTGCGCAGAAAAGCGATAGATATCGCGTTAATTCAGGAATCACATTTAAAGAGAATGGACGTTCAGAGGTTACAGAATAGATTTTATAAAGTGGCTGCTTTTTCTATGGATAATACTAAAATTAAAGGTACCATTGTTTTGATTTCTCGCAGCTGTAACTTCAAGGTTGATAGAGAAAGTCAGGACCAATCTGGCAGGCTTGCTTATTTTTGCACAAATATTAAGGGAAAGAACATAGCATTCATATCAGTCTATGCTCCTACAATATTTGAGGCTAATATTTCCCTGCATCCCGCATGTTACTAGTCACCTGCTTTCTTTAACAAATTATTCTTTGATTATTGGGGGGGTATGAATGCAGTTATAAACCCAGTACTGGACAGATCTTCCTCCTCCAATTTAGTTCAGCTTAACTCTTCTGCTGCACTTAAAGATTTTGTTAAAGCGCTGAATCTGGTTGATGTTTGGAGATTTGAGAACCACTAGAGTAGGAATTACACGACATCTTTCATCTTCAAGAATAGACTAATTACTGTGTTCCAAAGAACTTTTAAATTATTTTGAGCATACAGAAATACTTCCAGCTCTTCTTGCAGATCACAAACCTATAATGACATACTTTAAGTGCAATCCGCTGATTGAAAGATATCCGCGGTGGCGTTTTAATATTTCTCTTTTGCAGAATAGCCAGTTTGATAACGATTTCAAAGCTGGTCTATCTGAATTTCTTTCATTTAATATTGGTTCTGTTGATGACCCTATATTTGTTTGGGAAGCTACAAAAGGTTTCATTAAAGATTCCTCTATAGCCTTTGGCACCAATATGAAAAAGATGCAAAATCAAAGAATTGACTTTTTAGAAAAAGAATGTCAAAAGCTTGAATTGTCACTAAACTCTTCTTATTCTAGTTTGGTATTTAAGACACTTCGGACCCTTAAGGCAGAACTGAATGATCTTTTAAGAATGAAAGCTGAATTTGTGATTTTCAGGACCAGACAGACCTATTATTTCAGAGATGCTAAACCCAGCAAACTCTTAGCCCTAAGACTGAAACAAAGTCAGGCGAAAGCCTGTATTGACATAATTAATCACCCGTCTAAAGGGTTGTTCAGGGATGGAAAATAAATGAACTTAACGTTTTCTAATTTCTATTCCAAACTCTACACCTCTGAACTTAACTCTTCAAGTTCAAGTCATACTGACTTTCTGCAGTCTCTCAATCTACCTTGTCTAAGTCATGAAGAAGCTGAACTTTTAGGCCAGCCTGTCACCTTAGAGGAGCTTAACGAGGCTTTACAAGGCGCTAAGAAAGGCAAAGCGCCAGGCATAGATGAAATCCCAGCAGAGCTATTTCTGAAATATTTCGATTTACTGGGGCCTGTCTTCCTAACTTCCGTACATGCTGCTGTAGAGGCTGGCGCTTTTCATCCACAAATGAATACAGCACTGATTTCGTTGACACCTAAAAAAGGAAAAGATCATTCAGACTGTGCAAATTATAGACCTATTAGTTTGTTAAATACTGATATTAAAATGTATGCTAGAATCCTTGCCTTGCGATTACAACGGTAAATAAATAAACTAGTGCATCCAGACCAGACCGGCGGTAAATTTTATGCCAAACAGACTGGCTGCAGACAATATTCAGAGATGCATGTCAAACATGAGACTCAGGGCTGTCCCACTCCAGCTCCAGTTCTTTATTGGATGCGGAGAAGGCATTTGATAGGCTGGAGTGGAACTACCTTTGGTCTGTTTTGGATGGATATGGACTTGGCAAAGGCTTCGTGAATATGATTAAGGCCTTATATAAGAACCCCAGTGGCTTCTGTAGTAACTAATGGGTGCACTCTTTACCCTTCCATTTAAAAAGAGGCACAAGACAAGGGCGCCCTTTATCCCCAATGTTATTTGCGTTTTCCCTCAAGCCTCTGGCACATCTGATAAGACAGGAAAACGTTTGTTCAATCTCAGTTAGTTCTTATAAACAACATATATCTCTTTATGCGGATGATGTATTTCTTTTTATTTCGGATCTTCAAGTTTCAATTCCGCAGATTCTAGAGGTATTTGGAAAGTTTAGCACTCTGTCTGGTTACAAAATTAACTGGAAAAAAATCCTCCTTGCTTCCACTTAATAGTATGGCCAAAGCAGTCAGGATATTTTGGGACCTAAAGACATGTTAAGTTTTCAAGAATTGTGTAAACAGTATGGAACAGAAACTTCTTCCTTGTTTTTATATCTGCACCTCAGATCGGCCATGAAGGCCTACGGAGTGCCCTGGGGGAGAATGCTCCCCATACATCCAATTATTACCCGGCTTGATAGGACTTGATTTGGACATTTTACCTCATGGATGTACGCGAAGGTTCTGAAGGGCCTCATCAAAGGGCTTAGCTATACAGCGTGTATGGGAAAGAGACTGTGAACTCGATAAGCATATCTTGAATTGGGGTAGAACATGGAAGAACGTTTTTACTTCATCAAGAAATCCAAATCACCAACTGATTAATTTTAACTTCTGTCACAGAACTTATTGGACCCCACTGAAGAGACATCGGATTGACTCTTCATTCAGCCCCTTCTGCAATAACTGTTCTGATCTACAACTTGGAACCTTTTTCCACATCATGTGGGAATGTGATAAGGTCAAAAAAATTTGAAATGCAGTATGTACTGTCTTATCAAAAATTATTGAGTACCCTATACTGGTGAACCCTGCTGTATTACTATTGAAAGACGATTCTACGTTGAGTTTTTCTAAGTTGCAAAAAATGATTTGGCTTGCCGGGTTGACATCTGCCAAAAAATTGTTAGCTCAACACTGGCTCCCTCCACATAATTTGGATATGTACAAGTTGCTAATGCAACTTTAAGACATTATTATGTTAGAAATATCCACTGCCCGGGTGAATATGGTACAACTTTCTACATTACAGACCTGGACTATAGCTGCTGAGAAGATCTCCAAATATATTACACAGAACAATGACTTGGACTTAGAATGAAGCGGGGGTTATTGTTTTTTTATTTATTTATTTATTTATTTATTTTATTTACTTCTCACGGAAATTTATGTTCCATGATCACTGTGACTTTTTCTGTTAATGCTATTAGTGTGCTCCCCCATTGTAAAAGAGACCGCAGGGTTGAAGAGGGAGGGGGGTTGGATGATGTTAAATTGAGATGTTACATTGTTATCATTTTGACTTGTTTGCTAATAAAAAATAAAATAAAAATAAAAATAAATAAATAAATAGTAAGCTAATAAATTAAATAATCATAACTAAAGCACATATGTATATTTTGAAATAAGGTGCATTAAAAGTCAATAAATCCTTGATGAATATGAATATTTTAATAAAATAAAAACGTGTCTACATGTAGTTTTCAATAAAATTCTTGTGCATTCATTCCTGCCAGACCTGAGACTCGAACCCACAGCCTTTGGGTTACAAATCTGACTTTCTAACCATTAGGGCACTACTGCCTGACAGAAAAAAAATAAAATAAATAAATAAAAATAAATAAACTTTGTCGAACAGCAATCTAAAATGTGAGAAACTATTACTTTGTTATTCAACAATTAACTGTACTAATTGTACTACAATTGGAAAATACTATAAATTGACCAACTGTTTGGTGTGATGATGCTTAATGTCTCTGACATTAGACAGCTTGTTTACACCACAGACCTTATTTCAGGGGATTTAATCACACTCCCATTCATAAACCCATTGACTCTGGAAATGGAAGTGCTAAAATTAACTCGTTTCCGGGTTTTCGCCTACAAATTGACTCCATAGTTCCACCACTCTATTTGGTTAAAGTAAATTGTCAGCACTGAATATCAAAAACTTTGTTGCATATGAACATTCATAAATTCAGATTTTAAATAGATGTACGTTACCTTGTTTTCTAGGTGATAGTAGACTCAGTTTAAACTGTTGTACTTTTACTTGATCACATTACTCACAATTTTATTTCATCTTGAAAAGTACTTGTTGCATTTATGCATTATATTTTCTTCCATCTTCCATTAAACATGGTAAGTGGAAGCTAAATGTTTGGTTGACATGCAAAAAACAATGACCATTGTTTTTGTGTATAAAGAACATGAGTTTTTTTTTTTTTTTCGGACTTTGTTCGGACTTTGTAAAGTCAAAGTCTGTGGTAATTTACAGTTGAACGAGAGTGGAATAAGTTGCCACTGGAAACTAAGGTTCTAATGGATAATTTAGGTCTCAATAGAACTGAACTGTATTTTATTGTGAATACACAACCAATCCATAACTGTGATTTTCTTATTTTGTGTGTGCTAAACATGCTAACAAAATGGTCAGCATAAGAATGATTTTCCAAAAATCAAAGACCACAACGGAAGTAAGTTAAGGCAGCTTTGTGTTATCTTTGGCAAAGAAATTGTTACACAGTTCCATTACTATTCTACATCAAATAAAACTCAAAAAAGTTTATCAAATCTGACCATTTTACCATAAAGCATTAGTTAACAAATTCCATTAATTAAAACCCCATAAACTTGCATTATGTCAAGTCAAGTCAAGTCAAGTCACCTTTATTTATATTAAATTTAAATTAAATTAAAAATTAATTTTATGCATTTAGCAGACGCTTTTATCCAAAGTGACTTACAGTGCATTCAGGCTATCAATTTTTACCTATCATGTGTTCCCGGGGAATCGAACCCCCAACCTAGCTCTTGTTAATGCAATGCTCTACCACTTGAGCTACAGGAGCACTATATAGCTATTTATATAGCGCTTTAAACAAAAAAAAAAGATTGTGTCAAAGCAACTGAAAAACATTAATTAAGGAAACAGTGTGTCAATAATGAAAAATGACAGTTAAAGGCAGTTCATCACTGAATTCAGTGATGTCATCATGCAGCTCAGTTCAGTTTAAATAGTATCTGTGCAATAATTTGCAACGATAGTTAACGATAAGTCAACGATATCGCTGTAAATGAAGTGTCCCCAACTAAGCAAGCCAGAGGCGACAGCGGCAAGGAACCAAAACTCCATCAGTGACAGAATGGAGAAAAAACCTTGGGAGAAACCAGGTTTAGTCGGGGGGCCAGTTCTCCTCTTCCCAGACCAAACCAGCAGTTCAATTCCAGGCTGCAGCAAAGTCAGATTGTGCAGAAGAATCATCTGTTTCCTGTGGTCTTGTCCCGGTGGTCGTCTGAGACAAGGTCTTTACAGGGGATCTGTCTCTGGGGCTCTAGTCCTGGTCTCCGCTGTCTTTCAGGGCTGTAGAGGTCCTTTCTAGGTGCTGATCCACCATCTGAGCTGGATACAGACTGGATCCGGGTGACTACAGTGACCCTCTGACTTGGATACAGACTGGATCTGGTGGCTATGGTGACCTCGGAATAAGAGAGAAACAGATTAATATTAGTGTAGAGGCCATTCTTCTAACGATGTAGCAAGTACATCGGGTGTTATGGGAGTTATTTTGCAGCCTAAAAATCCTTTAACGGATTTGGATATTAGAAGCATATTAGTGTGTTATGTGTAAGCCAGGTTAAAGAGATAGGTCTTTAATCTAGATTTAAACTGCAAGAGTGTGTCTGTCTCCCGAACAATGTTCGGTAGGTTATTCCAGAGTTTGGGTGCTAAATAGGAGAAGGATCTGCCGCCCGCAGTTGACTTTGATATTCTAGGTATTATCAAATTGCCAGAGTTTTGAGAATGCAGCGGACGTGGAGGACTATAATGTAACAAGAGCTCGTTCAAATACTGAGGTGCTAAACCATTCAGGGCTTTATAAGTAATAAGCAAGATTTTAAAATCTATACGATGTTTGATAGGGAGCTAGTGTATTGTTGACAGGACCGGGCTAATATGGTCATACTTCCTGGTTCTAGTAAGAACTCTAGCTGCTGCATTTTGGACCAGCTGGAGTTTGTTTACTAAGCATGCAGAACAACCACCCAATAAAGCATAACAATAACCTAACCTTGAGGTCATAAACGCATGGATTAACATTTCTGCATTTGACATTGAGAGCATAGGCCGTAATTTAGATATATTTTTAAGATGGAAAAATGCAGTTTTACAAATGCTAGAAATGTGGCTTTCTAAGGAAAGGTTGCCATCAAATAGCACACCTAGGTTCCTAACTGATGACGAAGAATTGACAGAGCAGCCATCAAGTCTTAGACAGCGTTCTAGGTTATTACATGCAGAGCTTTTAGGTCCTATAATTAACACCTCTGTTTTTTTAGAATTTAGCAGTAAGAAATTACTCGTAATCCAGTTTTTATATCGACTATGCATTCCGTTAGTTTTTCAAATGGGTATATTTCGCCAGGCTGCGAAGAAATATAGAGCTGAGTATCATCAGCATAACAGTGAAAGCTAACACCGTGTTTCCTGATGATATCTCCCAAGGGTAACATGTAAAGCGTGAAGAGTAACGGCCATAGTACTGAGCCTTGAGGTACTCCATACTGCACTTGTGATCGATATGATACCTCTTCATTCACTGCTATGACTTGATGGCGGTCATATAAGTACGATTTAAACCATGCTAATGCACTTCCATTAATGCCAATAAAGTGTTCTAATCTATGCAAAAGAATGGTGTGGTCAATAGTGTTGAACGCAGCACTAAGATCCAATAGCACTAATAGAGAGATACAACCACGATCAGATGATAAGAGCAGGTCATTTTGTAACTCTAAGGAGAGCAGTCTCAGTACTATGATACGGTCTAAATCCTGACTGGAAATCCTCACAGATGCCATTTTTCTCTAAGAAGGAATATAATTGTGAGGATACTACCTTTTCTAGTATCTTGGACAGAAAAGGGAGATTCGAGATTAGTCTGTAATTAACTAGTTCTTTGGGTTCAAGTTGTGTTTTTTTGATGAGAGGCTTAATAACAGCCAGTTTGAAGGTTTTGGGGACATATCCTAATAACAATGAGGAATTAATAATAGTCAGAAGAGGATCTATGACTTCTGGAAGCACCTCTTTTAGGAGCTTAGATGGAATAGGGTCTAACATACATGTTGTTGGTTTAGATGATTTAACAAGTTTATACAATTCTTCCTCTCCTATAGTAGAGAATGAGTGGAACTGTTTCCTCAGCAGGATCTATAGTGCACTGTCTGATGTGATACTGTAGCTGACGGCTGCATGGTTACAATTTTATCTCTAATAGTATCGACTTTAGAAGTAAAGTAGTTCATAAAGTCATTACTGCTATGATGTTGGGAAATGTCAACACTTGTTGATGCTTTATTTTTTTTTGTTAATTTAGCCACTGTATTGAATAAATATCTGGGGTTATGTTTGTTTTCTTCTAAAATAGATGAAAAGTAATCCGATCTAGCCGTTTGCTTTTCTGTAGGATAGGTTACTTTCCCTCCAAGCAATATGAAATACCTCTAGTTTTGTTTTCCTCCAGCTGTGCTCCATTTTCCAGGCTGCTCTCTTTAGGGTGCGAGTGTGCTCATTATACCACGGTGTCAGACTGTTTCCCTTAACCTTCCTTAATTGTAAAGGAGCAACTGTATTTAAAATTATTATTTTACCTTCTTTTATGTAAAGCACTTTGAATTACCACTGTGTACGAAATGTGCTATATAAATAAACTTGCCTTGCCTTGCCTTATATTGTTAGCAAATTGAGATTCCATAGTTTATGTTACATGATCTAGTTATTATGAGGTTTTGGATATGCTAAGGAATTGGGATACATCAGGAAGATGACTTACAAAGCAGTCTTTTGTGGTAGAAGTGATGGTTCTACCATACTTGTAACAAGAAGTAGAATTTACAGTTTTAGCTATATGAAGTTTGCACAAAACTAAATAATGATCTGAGGTATTATCGCTTGGCTGCATAATTTCAACACCATCAACATCAATTCCATGTGACAGTATTAAAATGAATTTACAGTTTTAGCTATATGAGGTTTCCTGAGACGTGTTGTCTAACCCCAATAGAGTTCAGAATGTCTAGAAATGCTGATCCCAATGCATCTTTTTCATAATCAACATGGATATTAAAATCACCAACAATTAAAACTTTATCTGCAGCCAGCACTAACTCGGATGCAAAATCAGCAAACTCTTTAATAAAGTCTGTATGGTGCCCTGGTGGCCTGTATACAGTAGCCAGTACAAACATCACAGGGGATTTATCATTAACATTTGTTTCTCTGGATAATGTTATATGAAGCACCAATACTTCAAACTTGTTATGTACTTGAAGCCTGCCCTCTGAGAAATCCTGAAAACATTGTTATAAATTGAAGCAACACCTCCACCTTTGCTTTTAAGCCTGGCTCATGTTTATAACAGTAATCTTGGGGTGTAGACTCATTTAAAATAATGTAATCAACAGGTTTTAGCCAGGTTTCTGTCAAACAGAGTGCATCTAGATTATGATCAGTGATCATATTATTTACAAAAAGTGCTTTCGTAGAAAAGGACCTGATATTCAATAAGCCAAGCTTTATCATTTGTTTATCTGTATTGCATCTGGTTTTTATTTGTTGAACCTCAATTAAATTGTTGCTCTTAAATTGGTTTGGATGTTTTTTGTATTTTCTAGCCCGGGGAAAAGACACAGTCTCTATAGTGTAATATCTAGTTGAAAGAGTCTCTATGTGCTGAGAATTAACTGACTTCTGTGACTGGAGGCGGCTAGCAGACGGTCGGTTTAGCCAGTCTGTCTGCTTCCTGACCTGGGCCCCAGTTAGTCAAGAACAAACTCTAAGACTATGTGCCATATTTCTAGAGAGAAGAGCGGTACCACCCCAGGAGGGATGAAGACCATCTCTTTTCAACAGGTCAGGTCTGCCCCAAAAGCTCGTCCAATTGTCTATGAAACCTATGTTATTCTGCGGGCACCACTTAGACATCCAGCCATCGAGTGATGACAATCTGCTATGTATCTCATCACCACGGTAAGCAGGGAGGGGACCAGAGCATAATTACAGTGTCTGACATCGTGCTTGCAAGTTCACACACCTCTTTAATGTTATTTTTAGTGATTTCCGACTGACGAAGTCGAACATCATTAGCACCGGCGTGAATAACAATCTTGCTGTATTTACGTTTAGCATTAGCCAGCACTTTTAAATTTGCTAAGATGTCAGGCGTTCCATACAATAGAATCACCAATAACTAGAGCACTTTCATCAGGTTTCTCAGTGGGGTGCATCACTGAGTGGGGAGAACCTGTTTAATGTTTTGATCGGAACAGAAGAGTGGTGTTTAGACCCACGACTCATATGCTGCCTCACAGTCACCCAGTTGCCCTGCTGCAAAGGCCCTGTTACCGTTCTTAACCGAACAATGTACAGGACTCCCTGAGCTAGACGCATCCAAAGCCGGATCTAGAGCCCTCACATTCTTACTGTCCTCAATTAAAGTTTGGATGAGTGTCTCTAATTCGGAAATCTTCTCTGTCAGCCTAACTATTTCCCTGCATTTATTACATGTGAATCCCTCGTCACCGACAGAGAGAGATAAACTATACATGTGGCAAGCGGTGCAAATAACAATAGCAGGAGAAGCCATTACTCACCGTGCTTGATGAAAGATTCTTACCACAGTTGTTTGAAAAACCGGAGAGAGAGAGTAGCGAGAGAGAGGAGAGGAGAAAAGAAAACAGTGATAGTCAGGAATGGAAACGCTAATGACAAGCTAATGAGTGCTAACCTGGGGACATGTAATTTGATTGTACATTTAATGAAATTAAGTTGTTTTATTTGCTTTCTCTGTGTTCAACCCCAACATTTTAGCTTTTCTTGTGCTTCAGGTCAGAACACAGCTCATTCCCTTTGAAATACTGGAAAAAAAAATCGAAATTATACATCTTTAAACACTAATAATTTACCATCATTGAGAAAATTGAATATAACCAGTGGATACAAATCAAAAAGTGACACACTGGTAGTCTGCTTTTTATTTTGAAAGCGCTCTACACAGAAACTCCACAACAAACAATAACAAATGCAACTTATGCCTTTATGGATCCAGTAAAACTTAGTTACAGTGGTAAAATATTATTCACTGATACAGCGCACAGTAAAAATATAGTAAAAGTGATATGTAATATAAACAAATATATGATGTACAACTCGTAGTAAAGTGAATAATATAAAAAGTGAGTACAATAACATAAGTGATATAACAGATTTATAATAGCACAAAGTACATTTATGTATAATACCATAATAAATAAATGAATAACAATAGATGAATAATAGCAAGAAGAATATGTAATATCAAGGGTGGAATAATAGATCATAATGAAGAATGAATTAAAAGTAAATTACAAAGTAAAATAATCGTGAAATGTAGTTTTATAATAGTATATGTGTTTTAATTATTAAACAAATTAAGACACAACTAATGACACAACACAAAAAATTGTGGACGTGAATTCCAAATTGTGTTTAATTAATGAGCTCCTTAAGTATAATATATACATGTACACACAAACACACACACACACACACACACACACACACACACACACACACACACACACACACACACACACACACACACACATATATATATTAGGGATATGCCGGTATCAAATTTTCCTGTTGTGATTAATTGATAATGCTTTTATCATGGTATTAAAATTTAGTTTAATAAAAAAGTGGTCATAATACAGTATAACAAGTTAAATAAGTTTTCTCTTATAACAAAAATAACTGAACAGTTAAATACAATGAAGCAATACAGAAAAAATATATAAAATTCTAAGTTTTACACATTAAAATGCAAAAGAACTATAAAGACCAATAGGTATCACTTTAAGTCAAGTCAAGTCAAGTCTGCTTTATTGTCAATTCTTCCACATGTACAGTACATACAGAGAATCGAAATTGCATTACTCTCAGACCCCCGGTACATACAGATAACACTAACAGTAGAGCCTAAAAATCTAGATCAGATATAAAATAAAACTATACAATAAGGGAATGTAAAAAAGACGTAATAGAAAAAAATAAAAATAAAATAAAAATAAGGTTAAATAAAAGCAGCGCAAGGCACATGGCAGATAGAGTGCAAACCAGTGAACAAACAGTGCAGATAAAAAGATTTTTAGTGCATAAAAAATAGCTTATTCAGGCTGATTAAATTGACAAAGGGCTCAAGAGCAGTTATTTTATTTAAACTGACTGATGAGGTGGTAGAATGACGTCAGTTCCATGGTGAATGAGGTAGTGAGCAGACCAATGCTGCACAAAGTGACTGGTGCATGTCATCGTATTTTGGAGGGGGGTGGAAGGACCTGGAGATGTGGGATCTGGGGGGGGTTCATAGTTCAGTGGTGCCTGGGGCAGAAGAGAGACGGGGGGGCAAGTTCGGGAGCGAGTTCAGCTTCCTGGCAGCCTGATGGATGAAGCTGTCCTTCAGTCTGCTGGTCCTGGCCTGGAGACTCCGCAGTCTCCTCCCTGATGGCAGCAGACTGAAGAAGCTGTGTGACGGGTGAGTGGGATCACCTGCAATGCAGAGGGCTTTGCGAGTGAGACGGGTTCCATAAATGTCCTGGGGGGAGGGGAGGGAGACAGCAATGATCTTCTCAGCTGCTCTCACTATGCGTTGCAGAGTCTTCCGACAGGACGCGTTGCAGGTGCCATACCACACAGTGATGCAGCTGGTCAGAATGCTCTCGATGGTCAGAGGAACATGCTGAGTGTGCGCTCTCCTGAAGTCAACAACAATCTCCTTCGTCTTCTCCACGTTCAGAGAGAGATTGTTGTCACTGCACCACCCGGCCAGGCGGCTCACCTCGCTCCTGTAGTTTGTGCTGCCGACACTTACTGCCTGAGGTCTTCCAGTCAGAAAGTCCAACAGCCAGTTGCACAGCGAAGTGTTGAGCCCCAGCTCGACCAGTTTGTGAATGAGCTGTTGAGGGATGATTGTGATGAATGCTGAACTGAAATCTATGAACAGCATTCTGACGTATGAGTCTTTTTTTATCTAGATGTGTGAGTGCTGAGTGGAGGGTAGTTGAGTGGATGGCATCATCGGTCGACCAGTTGGACTGATATGCAAACTGGAATGGGTCCAGGGAGTAGGGGGGGAGGGCAGACTTGATGTGGTGCATGACTAGCCGTTCGAAGCACTTCATGAGGATGGGGAGTAAGTGAAACAGGACGGTAGTCATTGAAGCAGGATGGAGATGGCTTCTTCGGGACTGGGATGATAGTGGTAGTTTTTAAAGCATGTGGGAACAACAGCCTGACTAAGTGAGATGTTGAAAAATGTCTGTGAAGACATCAGAGAGTTCTGCTGCACAGTCTCTCAGTACACGCCCAGGAATGTTGTCAGGACCCGGAGCTTTGTGTGCATTGATCCTGCTGAAGGATCTCCTCATGCTGTCCGGGGTCGGTGTCCAGAGATGGTCACCGGGAGGAGGTGGAGTCTTCTGTGCAGTGGTGCTGTTTTGTGCCTCAAAGCGAGCGAAGAAGGTGTTCAGCTCATTCAGCAGAGAGATGTTGCTGTCACAGGTCCGCTGTGGGGGCTTGTAGTCCGTAATGGTCTGTATCCCCTGCCACAGGCTCCGAGTGTCTCTGCTGTCGCTGAATTGATGGGCTATCCTCCTGGGGTACTGTCTCTTAGCCTCTCTGATGCCGCGGGATAGGTTGGCCCTGGCTGTTCTCAGGCCCCCCTCATCTCCAGCTCTGAAGGCAGCGTTCCGCGTCTCCAGGAGTCTGTAGACCTCCCCTGTCATCCACGGTTTTTGGTTGCCCGGACAGTGATGGTTTTTGTGACTGTTACATCCTCAATACACTTGGTGATGTAGGCAGTGACAGTCTCCGAGTACTCCTGGAGGTCAGTGGTGTTATTGTAAGTGGCAGCCTGCTTAAACATATTCAAGTCAGTTGTATCAAAGCAGTCTTGAAGAGCGTCAGACGACCCTTCTGGCCACACTTTAATCTGTTTCTGAACTGGTTTGGCGACTTTAACGAGCGGTCTGTATGCAGGCATTAGCATGACAGTGATGTGGTCTGAGGCACCGAGGTGGGGGAGGGGGAGGGCTTTGTAAGCTCCTCTCTGTGTGGTGTAAACAAAGTCTAAAATGTTATTACCTCTTGTTGGAAAGTTAATGTGTTGGTGTATTTTTGGAAACACACTCTTTAAGTCAGCATGGTTGAAATCCCCAGCTATGATGGGAAAAGCATCGGGGTGTGCTGTCTGCTGCTCACTGATGTGCTGGTGCAGTTCATTTAGTGCATCGTTCCTGTTGCTGGAGTTCGGGGGAATGTAAACCTAAACGAGCAGTATGGCAGTATATTCCCTCAGCAGATAGAACCGCCGGCACTTAATAATCATAAACTCCACCAGGGGTGAGCAGTGTTTGCAGACCACAACAGTATCGCGGCACCCACGCGTCATTGATGTAAACACAAAGCCCGTCGCCGCGGGTTTTTCCTCCCGCGACGAGAGCTCTGTCTGCTTGATAGCACGTCAGCTGGTCGAGCTGAATGGCGCAGTCCGGAACGCTGTCGCTGAGCCATGTTTCCGTGAATACAAAAACACAACAGTCTCTTACAGTCCTTTGAGTTGAGCGTAGTAATCGGATGAAGTCCAGTTTATTGTCCAAAGAGCGTACGTTAGCCAGTATGATGGTGGGGATAGATGGCTTGTGTGGGTTAGCCGTTAGCCTAGCCCGGATACCTCCGCGCTTACCCCTCTTCTGCTTCCTCTCACGCCGCTTGTGGGCGCCTCCGTTGTGGGCGAGATGCAGTAGTGGGGGTCGGTGATGATGTAGGGCCTCCGGAGCAGTCCAAGATCTCGCAGGCGGCTGCTTCTGCGTGCGCTGAGTTTTAACTCTAAAAATGCGGCTTTGCCGACATCCAGCAGAAACTCACGACTGTATGCGCGCTTAAAGACAGATAGACACGATGACGACGTACAAAAACACTGCGACTCACAAGACAAAAAACACGAAAACACCGTTCTGTCGGGACAGAGAGAAGCCGCTATATCACATTTTGTACACAATGGTAATTCAAAGTGCTTTACACAAAAGAAAGTATAAAAAAAATCATGAAGAAAAATAACCACAAAAATAAAACAAGTGATTTAATAACTTTGAAAATGATTTTAAAATTGACTTAAAAAGAATTTAAGACAGTTTAAAAATAGAAAATGATTTTACATAAAATACAGTGCAATACATAAAATATAGTGTAATCAGTTTGGAGATTGCATAGTGCTCATTCAATAAATGCACAGCTAAACAATGAGCAATAGCTACATTTGCTATAGAAGTTATTAATCTTTGTTAAAAAATACAAGTCTTAGTTCATGTTAGCTCATTAAATAACAGTTGCAACTTTCAATTTTAACAATGTATGATTCAATATTGGATACCTAAGATTAATGAATGTTCAGAAGAATTTTTCATTGGCAGTTTGTTAACTAAAGAGGCCCCTAATGTAACGTGTGAATGAACAATAAAGAATCAAAACATTTTCAAACAATATCTAGGGCATGTTGTAGTCCAGATTAAAAAAAAAAAAAAAAACAGTTTGAAAATAAATAGCCTATTAAGGCTAAATATTTAAGTATTTGGCTCTGTGATGAACACCATAGCAAATCCACGAATCCGAATCTGAATGCCTATTTAAAATTATTTAAATATGGTTTAGAATGTAGCAGCTGCTTTATTTATGGGGTTTACAGGGTAAGGGCTGCAATTTAGCGCCATCTGCTGGCAGAGAGTAAATGTGCTTTCATTCAGCTCTCACGTGTTCCTCCATGTGCTCCTCATGCGTGCTTGTTTACATCAGAGCACACAAGCTCTTTCAAGCAGGTGTTGTGCATTTTGAGCAGTTGATGGGGAAAGTATTCATAAAATGCATTCCAAATTTTGAATTATTTGTAATATATAATTATTCACGGTATTTAGAAGTACCCACGATAACACGATAACATTTATTACCGTGATATATCTCATTACCGAATACCAGCACAAGTCTATATATATACAAAATCCTCTGAATCAATCTCAGCTCAAGATACACTTTTTTTTTTTTTTCTGTTTTCAGTTCTATCTTTCCCCGGGAATAGAGTGGTTTAGTTGTGATGACAAAACCTGACCAATAAAGACTAATTCTACACCGCTTCCCTCAAGATTGTCCTATATTTTATTCAGTTAGTGAGAAAAATAATGTAAACAACTTCACATTGCTTGATATTTTGTTCTACAATGCAAATTACACACACTCATGCAGAAAACACAAATTTTGTTGTTTATTTTTCCATATATGTTATAGGAATGTTTGGGGTGTGAGTGTGAGCAGTTTACGCTGTACAACAAAATGCCAAAGTATAGTTATGATTATAACAGACCAGAATATGAGATGCTCCCCCTCAAAAAAAACTTTCTATTGATCAAAATTAATAATCATTATTACAACATCAAGGGCAACAATAAACAATGATTTTGTCATGATATTGCAGCTTGACTCACTATGAGTTCCTGTGTTTTTCATTTCTAGGCTATTTACATGATGCAGTTTTTGTGTAAATACACATACAGTACATGATCAGCATTAAACAGCCTGTGTAAATCATTTTAAATGCAGTCTATAGTATTGTGATTGACTGCAGAAACTAGTTATATTTAAATAATAATAATTAATAATTCCTTACATTTAACAGCGCTTTTCTGGGCACTCAAAGCGCTTTACATAGAAGGGGGAATCTCCTCGTCCTCCACCAGTGTGCAGCATCCACCTCTAAATATTTGACAAAAACGACAAGAACATTTAATAAGGTAATTATATCAATTATATTAAATTATATAGTTATAAAAAAAAATTTTATGATATGAACTACAATATAAGTTCAAACTTAACTGTCGCTGGCTATTAATAGTCTGACACTGATGGCTAATTAAGGTGTCAACATAAAGCTAAAAAAGACCAAAAAACATGTAGAAACAAATGTTGAGTCTTACCTGTGAAAGATAATACCCTGAGAACGCTTTTATTAATGTGCGAGGGTTTGTAGATGCCCAAGCTGCCGACGAATAAGGTATGTTTTCCTCTGTCCTGATATGAGAGTTATGGAGAGTTGCCCGCTCCAATATGGCGGCGACGCTGACGTGCGGTCGAGCGGCCAATGAGGCGTCTAGGTATTTATATGTCTATGGTTCGAACGACATCAGCCCACGTGACTGTTTCCTTTGTTTCAATTCCCGCTCTTTTTGATGGTTATATTCTATAGAAACAAACGCATCTCAAATATCAACACAAGATCAATATCATACAGTGTAATTTAAAAAACCTCTTATAAACCCATTGAGAGAATGTAGAGAAAGAGAAACATTAACGATTAGACACTTTATTCTTCTCTGTTGTTCTGCTAATTTCACTTCGTCTCAAACTTAAGTATCATTGCCATGTTGTTTTCTCTTTATTTTAAAATCACTTTAATTCAAAGGAAGGCTAAACAATCAAATAAATGGACTTTTTCCTGGACTGCGCCCAGCTGGTGGAATGACCTCCCGATCTCAATTCGAACAGCTGAGTCTTTACTCAATTTCAAAAAACATCTAAAGACTCATCTTTTTTCGCCTGCACTTAACCAACTAATACTAGCACTTACCTTTTTCTTTTTCTTGTCTATCATATTCAAAAAAAAAAAAAAAAAAACCCTGGCTACGTGTTCTGTACTAGACTAACTGAGACTTGTCATAGCACTTGTATACCGTTGTTGTTCTCGTTGATCTGATTGTTTCTGCTGTTCTCATTTGTAAGTCGCTTTGGATAAAAGTGTCTGCTAAATGCAATGTAAGAAGAAAATTATATATATATATACACACTCACCTTAACGATTATTGGGAACACCTGTTCAATTTCTCATTAATGCAATTATCTAATCAAGCAATCACATGGCAGTTGCTTCAATGCATTTAAGAGTGTGGTCCTGGTCAAGACAATCTCCTGAACTCCAAACCTGAATGTCAGAATGGGAAAGAAAGGTGATTTAAGCAATTTTGAGCGTGGCATGGTTGTTGGTGCCAGGCAGGGGCGGTCTGAGTATTTCACAATCTGCTCAGTTACTGGGATTTTCACACACGACCATTTCTAGGGTTTACAAAGAATGGTGTGAAAAGGGAAAAACATCCAGTATGCGGCAGTCCTGTGGGCGAAAATGCCTTGTTGATGCTAGAGGTCAGAGGAGAATGTGGCCGACTGATTCAAGCTGATAGAAGAGCAACTTTGACTGAAATAACCACTCAATACAACCGAGGTATGCAGCAAAGCATTTGTGAAGCCACAACATGCACAACCTTGAGGCGGATGGGCTACAACAGCAGAAGACCCCACCGGGTACCACTCCTCTCCACTACAAATAGGAAAAAGAGGCTACAATTTGCACGAGCTCACCAAAATTGGATAGCTGAAGACTGGAAAAATGTTGCCTGGTCTGATATATATATATATATATAGCCCAGTATGATTATAGAAATCTGTTTTGGTGACAGAAACTTCCACAACACAAAAGGAACGACAGAGATTGCACAGGCGATAAAAATAGAATAACTTCATAACAGTTTGACATGAAATATAGTTACATTCTCAGTGAAGTACACAGGCCAGCATTAAACTTTACTTTTTAAAACCGGTTTATTCAAAACATTTTATCATTTATTCCACTTAAAGCATTTACGGATACTCTACCCCAAAATGAAAAATTGTCATTAATCACTTTCCCCCATGTTGTTCGAAACCCGTAAAGGCTTCGTTCGTCTTTGTGACAATTTAAGATATTTTGGATGAAAACCTGGAAGCCTGTGACTGTCCCATAGACTGCCAAATAAATAACTGTGCCAAGGTCCATAATAAAAAGTATGAAAGTTGTCATTAGAATACTCCATCTGCCATCAGGCAGGCAATCTGGGTTATTTAACGCAGCAGGAACACTTTTTTGTAAGCGAAGAAAACAAAAATAAGAAAACCAACAATCAACGATACTTCAACATTAACTCTTATGTGAGAGTGTGGGTGGCTCTTAAAAGAGCCGTTGTGTTTGTTGTTTGCGGTGTTTAACCTCCGAAACCGTACAAGGTGCGTCCCTGTCGTTTGAGCGCGTACACAACGTCCATGGCGGTGACGGTCTTTCTCTTGGCGTGCTCGGTGTAGGTGACGGGCGTCGCGGATCACGTTCTCCAGGAACACCTTCAGCACCCCGCGGGTCTCCTCGTAGATCAGACCGGAGATGCGCTTGACTTGCGCCGCGGCGAGCGAGACGACGAATGGCGGGTTTGGTGATTCCCTGGATGTTATCACGCAGAACTTTACGATGACGCTTAGCGCCTCCTTTCCCGAGTCCTTTACCACCTTTGCCTCTTCCAGACATGATGAAGTGACTCCTAGTTTCAGTCGAGCAACGAAAAAGAATAAAAGACAAGTGCTGCAGGGAGGCCTTTTACATTTGCTTACAGGACCTAACTGAAACCGGCGCGCGCCTCTTCGCTCGTTAGAGCAGCAAACAATGAGGTTTAATCCAAACCCTGATCTAACGATGTCTGTCCTGTTTCATATTAAAATCCGTGTTTTAAAAGAATCCTTTGACAAAGATTTATAAGATCATATCGGCATAATATTTACAGACACGATAATTGGCAGAAGCTTTTAACCAAACTGACTTACATATCATCATCATCATCATCAAAGAGCCAATAGTATCCATATATCTCCATAAAGCTGCAGGAACGCACACCAAATAAACAGAACTAACAGATGTCCTATCAAACATTAAATCAGTGGCTCTCAATTTATTTTTACAATAAACACCTATTATAACGAAATTACTTGTATTTTTCACATTAATCATTGCAACAGACATTTATGACACACTTTCAACTTGACAATTTATAATACTTTAATATCAACATCATAATTCCCACTTGGCTGTATTATATACACATATATTAGATGTATGGTATTTTTAGTTTAAGTATTTACCTACAGCAGTGTGTCACTGCACATGCAGCTTATATGTTATATTTTTACATGTGTGTATTTGTTGTGTGTGACAGTGCATAACTTGACACAATATGCCGGTCGCTTTGTAGTGAATTCAGAAGAGCCGGCTCGCATCGAGTGAGAGCCGGCTCCCAGTTTTTTTTTCCTTTTGCCGCTTACCTCAAGGCAGAGCTTTGTTTTTGATTGGTCAGCAATCGCATCGCGGCCAATTAGATGTGAGGATATGGGATCATACCATTATGTAAAAACAGAGAGGGGGGGTGAAACAGGGCAGATAATCACAGAAAGAAGAAATAGGATCAGTCCATCAAAGCTGAGGCATCTGTTTTTTTTGAATGCCAATCTTCACTGAGGACATTAATACTGTTTGCTTGAGTTTGGTTCTAGTTCCGTTCTGTGGATTTATTTGCTGTTTTGTTGTTAATTTGTGCAATAAAATGTTTGATTAAAATATTAAACAAAACAAACAAAAGAATGGTTTTGTAACAAAATAAATGCACAAAATTAGGCAATTATAAGGATTCTCATAAAATTTACTGCACATGAAAGGGTTTTCAAACACACAAACCATTAATTTTTGCAAGTTATGGTAAAATAAAGGCCTACAAAAAAATCCTCAATTAAGAGCCGTTCGGGAGTCGAAAGAGTCGGCTCTTCTTTGGGAGCTGAGCCAAAAGAGCCGGCTCTCTGAAAAGAGCCGAACTTCCCATCACTAGTGTGTATTATTACTTGCAGCACTTTCAATTTGGGATTCATAATAACGCAAATAGAAAAGTTCAACTGATTAAACATTTGAGTGCAGTGTTACATTGACTAATACACCTACAGTGGAAACGGTCTCATTCAGTGTGGTGTAGTGGCTCTTAAAAGAGCCTTTGGGGTTTAATGCGCTGATGCAGCGGCGGGTTTAAGCGCGCTCTCCGCGGATGCGGCGCGCCAGCTGGATGTCTTTGGGCATGATGGTGACTCTCTTGGCGTGGATGGCGCACAGGTTGGTGTCCTCGAACAGACCGACCAGATAAGCCTCGCTGGACTCCTGCAGGGCCATGACGGCGGAGCTCTGGGAGCGCAGGTCCGTCTTGAAATCCTGAGCGATCTCTCTCGCACCAGACGCTGGAAAAGGCAGTTTGCGGATCAGCAGCTCGGTGGACTTCTGATAGCGGCGGATCTCTCGGAGAGCCACGGTCCCGGGCCTGTAACGATGGGGTTTCTTGACGCCGCCGGTGGCTGGGGCGCTCTTCCGGGCGGCTTTAGTAGCGAGCTGCTTCCTCGGGGCTTTACCGCCGGTGGATTTACGAGCCGTCTGCTTGGTTCTTGCCATTGCTGAAATGCGTTCCTGTCTCTGTTCGAGTAGAAAATATTGCTCTGTGTTACGCGCCTGCTTTTAAAGACTCATACAGCCACAGCTTCTGGCGTCATAAAGGTGCAGAGGCCTGTGATTGGCTGATGTGTGACGTCTGCGCATGACTGCTAACAAATGACTGCATACCTGCTATACCTTCCTGGACATAACAGGTGGAGCTTGAAGGTCCAACCACGCCCTAATTGCAGCCGCGCAGAAGAAATAATGTGCCGCGCACACGCATAAATGAGTTGGGAAAGCCATTTGCGAAAAGCGAATAAATTGCAATGCTCGGATAAACCGCTACAGAGTTGGTATCACGATAGAGTTAGAACCGGTGAATGTGGTTAGTTTCATAGAAAAGGGAATGTGCGGCAAATGAGTCGCTGTAGAAACCGAATATTTTAATGGTTGCGTACGAAATAGCTCAAATCGTGCGCCGACGCAAACGCAATGACGTGAAATAAAAACGTCATCATGTATTAAAGAAGAGCGGCTTGATTAAGTGCTGGAAAACAGCGGATGATGGGCACAGAACGGTAACAAAACTCAGAGACATTTACAGTCACACACAGGTGTAGTTTACATAGCTATAGAAGAATTGACGTTCACGTTTTTTTTTTTATTTAAATATTTAACTTACAGATCTCAGTTTAAATGCTTCAGTTTCTGTTCTATTCTATCAGTTTAAATGCTTCAGTTTCTATTCTATTGTATTCTATTCTATCAGTTTAAATGCTTCAGTTTCTATTCTATCAGTTTAAATGCTTCAGTTTCTATTCTATTCTATTCTATTCTATCAGTTTAAATGCTTCAGTTTCTATTCTGTTCTGTTCTATTCTATTCTATTCTATTCTATTCTATTCTATCAGTTTGAATACTTCAGTTTGTTTTGATATATTATGTTAGGCCTATATTATAAACCTAATAAATAATTGACCTTGTTTTTAATGGAGTCTCTGCTCATCAAGGATGTATTTATTTTATCGAAAATGCAGAAGAAAAAAAACAGTAATATTGTGAAACATTATTGCAATTTCTAATATTGGTGTCCTGTTTTAATATACTTTAAAATATTATTTATTCCCGAGGAGCAAAGCTGAATTTTCAGCATCATTACTCCAGCCTTCAGTGTCATATTATCCTTCAGAAATCATTCTAATATGCTGATTTACTATCAGTGTTGAATCTGTTGTAATGCTTAATATTTTTACTTATTTTTTTGTTTTTTATTTTTTTTACTGGAACATGTGATACTTTTTTTCTTTGATTCTTAGATTAATAAAAAGTTAAAAAGAACAGCATTTATTCAAAATAGAACTCTTTTCTAAAAATATGTCTTTATTATCACTTTTTATCCAATTTAACACATTCTTACTGAATAAAAGTATAAAATAAGAAAAAAGAAAAAAA
The DNA here is from genome assembly GCF_018340385.1 of Cyprinus carpio. NCBI lineage: Eukaryota > Metazoa > Chordata > Actinopteri > Cypriniformes > Cyprinidae > Cyprinus > Cyprinus carpio. The sequence goes on from NC_056578.1 coordinate 46,630,778, forward strand.
GAAAAAAAATTACTGACCACAAACTTTTTAGTAGTGTATATTGTAACACAAAATTTCTATTTTGAATAAACACTGTCCTTTTTAACTTTTTATTTATCAAAGAATCCCCAAAAAAATCACAAGTCCCCAAAAAATATTAAGCAGCACAACAGTTTCCAGCACTGATAATAAATCAGCATATTAGAATGATTTCTGAAGGATCATGTGACACTGAAGACAGGAGTAATGATGCTGAAAATTGCTTTGCTTCATAGGAATAAATTATATTTTAAAGTATATTAAAATAGAAAACTTTTATTTTAAATTGCAATAATATTTCACAGTATTATTTTGTGAAATAATATTCAGTAAGTTTTATCAGGTAATCTAAAATGTACATCATTTAGTCACGGTCAAATCAAATACAAATAGCACATTAAAGTTAAAAGTTACACACTTTTTTTGTGTGCGCGCTGTACAAGTCTGGTATAAACGATGTTTTTGCACAGGTGGCCGAAATGTCCGCCCAATAGAGAAAAAGTTTTGCTCAGCAAGAAAAAAAATTAGAGGGAACATGGCTCCTTTTTTCAAACGGGGCAATGTTTTTTTCCCGCTCAAAATGCTTTGTTGTGTTTATTAGTCTATGAATCAAGCAAACACTCTACACTAATACACACTTTACAAGTTTCCTACTAACATTAAACAATGTAATCCTTATGAAATATTAACTTATTAATTGGTTTAAATGGTCACATATGGTAAAATAATCTACAGTTGTTGATTGTATTTGCAATTATTTACATTCGAGTTGTACAGTATACTTATTTCGATAAAAAAAAAATCTTTATTATATAAGGTGCATATCTTTGTTATATGTACACACACACACATATACACACTTAATCTATATAACAGTCTAAAAGAAAATCGCTCTGTAAGAGATAAAATGGGTGGCTCTTAAAAGAGCCTTTGGGTTTCAGAAACACGCTTGTATCTGTTTATTTGGCTTTGGCGGGTTTCTCGGTCTTCTTGGGCAGCAGCACGGCCTGGATGTTGGGCAGCACGCCGCCCTGAGCGATGGTCACTCGGCCCAGGAGTTTGTTGAGCTCCTCATCGTTGCGCACCGCCAGCTGCAGGTGACGGGGAATGATACGGGTCTTCTTGTTGTCTCTTGCGGCGTTTCCGGCCAACTCCAGGATCTCAGCGGTCAGATACTCGAGCACAGCCGCCAGATAGACGGGAGCTCCGGCACCGACGCGCTCTGCGTAGTTCCCTTTGCGGAGAAGTCTGTGAACACGACCGACGGGGAACTGCAGCCCTGCTCTGGAGGAGCGAGTCTTGGCTTTCGCTCTCGCTTTGCCACCGGTTTTGCCTCTTCCGCTCATCGTTGATGTAAAAAAACTTCTACGCTTGTAATGTAGAAATAATGAATACGTGGGCCCCGCTCTACTGTATTTAAAAGAGCGTGCGAGTCGCCCATTGGTTTAGAGTCTGTAATATTTCAAACCAATCACTGAACTTCCCTCCAACACCGACCGCCGAAGCCACGCCTCCACAGCTGGCGCGCGGATTCTGCAGCTTTAGAAACAACACGACAGAAAAACATCAAGAACTTGTGAAGGAGGTTAGCTTTGTGGCTTTTCTAAATACAGTTAACATGTAAAACATTGAGTCGAGGTGAACTCAGATACACTCTTCTAATTTATCTTTTTGTCACTTTTTTTAATTTTCACTGTATTCTTCTGATTGTAAGCATACTCAGTAATCTTGCTATCTACAAAAGTTTTCTGATGATACTGAACTTGTGGATCTAATCAAACTAAATAATGGTTTGGACAATAGAAGAGAGGTTCAGCTTTTTGTTACACGGTGTAATTTATTTAAATTTTATTTTTTTTTTTTAATGAGAAGAAAGGAGTTGATCGCTGATTTATGAAGACACAAAGAGCAGTAATACTGGTGACAATCCATGGTCAGAAGATAGAAATAGTTCAGTCTTATAAATTTATTGGCGTCCATTTGGACAGTAAATTAAACTGGAGAAAGAAAATACAGTGAGGTTGTCTTTAAGAAACCACAGTCAGGATTATTATTTTTGAGGAAGATCAGTTCCTGTGGCATTAAAGCTTCTTCTGTTCTGTGCAGTGCTCTGCTGGGGAGCTGATATCACTGTGGATGATAAAAAAAGGATTAATAACATGATCAGAAAGGATGGTTATATTATTGGTTTGGCTCCAGATTCTCTTGGAAAAGAGAACAAGGGCAAAATTAAACATGATTTTGTATGAAGAACATCCACTAGATGGTATTTTTAGTTCTTCAGTGTTAATTAGTTGGAGATTAGTAAATAATGACTGTGTTTACAGAACGATTTAGAAGCTCTTTTATCCCTGCTGCTGTGTGATAAAATATATTAATATAAAAATTATAAAATAATAAAAACACATGTCTTCCATCTTTAGTTGACCCTCTAACTCTAGCACTCTTTCTTTTCATTTTGTATTCAATGTTTTTTTTTTTTCATTTATAATACATTTGACAAAAGCAAAAAGACCTCTAACACTATCTTGCTCCATTCTTTTTCTATTCTGTTTTTTCTTTTTATTATATTATTTAAAAAATAAAAAATCTTGCTACATGTACTGCTTTAAGCTAACGGTGTCTTGTTATAGCACTTGTATATCATTGCTCTTTTCTTGATTTTGATTGCTTCCATTGTCCTCATCTGTAAGTCGCTTTGGATAAAAGCTTCTGCTAAATAACTTAATGTAATGTGTATATGAAATAATTGTTCATTGCTGTTTATTGTTGCCTGCAGTTCACAACGGTGCTGAATGAGTTGTTGATGAATTGTGATGTTATCTGTTGTTTTATTTGTAAAGTACAATGGTGGCACAAATTAGTTTACGTTTCTTAACCGAACCTTACTTAAACAAATTGCTCTTTCTTTAGAGTTTGTGGGTGGCTCTGAAAAGAGCCGTTGGGGAATAAAACAGCAGGTTTTTACTTCTTCTTGGGAGCTGCCTTTTTAGGCTTGGCAGCTTTAGGCTTTGCTGTCTTGGGTTTGGCAGTCTTGGCCTTTTTGGGGCTCTTTGGCTGCTTTCTTAGGCGCTGCGGGCTTCTTTGCCTTCTTGGGGCTCTTCGTGGTCTTCTTAGCGGCTGCAGCGGCGGGTTTCTTGGCCTTCTTGGGGGATTTCTTAGCGGCGGGCTTCTTTGCCGCTGCGCTCTTGGGCTTCTTGGCCGCGGGCTTCTTCGCTTTAGGAGCTGCTTTCTTCGCCGGCTTCTTCTTGGTCTCGGTTTGCTGCTTGTTGATCTTGAAGGAGGCGGAGGCACCGGTTCCTTTGACCTGCAGCAGGGCTCCTTTAGTCACCAGGCTCTTGATGGCGAGCTTGATGCGGGAGTTCTTCTTCTCCACGTCGTAGCCGCCGGCAGCGAGAGCTTTCTTCAGGGCGGCGAGAGACACACCGCTCCTCTCCTTCGATGCGGACACGGCTTTTAAACGATCAGATCACCGACAGCTGGACCTGCTTTCTTGGCTTTAGCAGCGGACTTCTTCTTGGGCGCTTTGGCCGGCGGGGCGGCTGCGGCTGGGGCGGTTTCTGCCATCTCTCTGTGTAGAGTATTCAGTAAAATCAGCAAATCAAACGCTCTCTATGTTAAGCAATGAGCTGCACTCGAACCGCGCTGCGCTCTTATTTAACACATGAGAACCTTATAGACTCAACCCGCCCGCTCTGTGTCTGCGAGCCGCTCGCGCTTGTGTTTTCTTCTTCTACATTTAAGAGCAAAACTAGACTGCTAAAATAGTTTGGCGCAGTAGAAACAAAGTGAACACCAAGCAGAGGTTCTTGGCTTTCTTTGGAGACTAAAATACGCGGCGAGGAAATGTTTGTTTTGCTCCGCGCAGATCAAACTCGAGGCGAGCATCAGCCACGGAACAAAGCCGCGTGCGCATTTAATGCCTCGTTTCAGTGGAAAAGTTGAAAAAAACTCGTCCTCTGAGTGTTTCAGAAACAGTTTGGAAGTGATTTTAATGAAATGATCATCAGTGAAGCGCGTGTGCAGTGTTTGATACAGCTGTTGTTTTGGGCAGCTTGAAGCACACACATCCGGAGGCTTGGAGTCTGAGACTCCTGTATTCTCTTTCTTTCTTTCTTTCTTTCTTTCTTTCTTTCTTTCTTTCTTTCTTTCTTTCTTTCTTTCTTTCTTTCATATATTCTTCATTCATTATTTTATAATATAATTTAGAATTAACAATTTATATACTCATTTTATTGTTAAATTAATTGATTAGCCATTTATATTACTCTCTCTCTCGGTGCATGCTGGGAAGTGGGGAGTTAGTGCAAGGGAGTCAGGTGGTGGTGAGAATTAAAAAAAAAAAAGTTTTCTTTTCTTGATATCTTTGTTTCAGTTTTCTTTAAATTGCACTTAAAAGAGAATTTGTAATTACTTTGAATCTAACTCTCAGCTCGTTGAAATTTTGGTACCTGGCCTCGTGTTTGGGCGGGATGGCGTCTCACCTGAGAGTAGAGACGTCATCCCTATCACTCAGACACGGGGTTAGATGTGTTACTAACGCGGGAGTTGCGGTTGAGGATGTACTAGTGGATGTAGGAGAACGAGTGGGACATGGAAATATTGTATCGGCTTCTCGGATGAATAAGGCCGTTGTGGTTTTCCTGAAGGACGAACTACTCGTTAATCGTTTGGGTTGAAAGTGGAAATTTCGGTAAGTGGGAAATTTTATTCCAGTACAAACCCTTGGTTTCTCCAACAACAAGGGTAACGATTTCTAATGTTCCGCCGTTCATTCCCGATGCGGATATAGAAAGGGAACTTTCACGTTTTGGGAAGTTCGCAAGTGGAATTAAAATGGTCCCGCTTGGATGCAAGAATGCGGCTTTGAAACATGTGTTGTCGTTTAGACGACACGTGTATATGTTTCTGAATTCACCGAATTTAAATGTTTCGTTTAGGTGCGTTTTTGATGGTAAGTCGTATATGGTGTATGCTAGCGCTGGGGAAATGAGATGCTATGAGTGCAACTCAGTTGGACATGTGAAATTGTCGTGCCCTTTCAGAAAAGAGGTAGACAGTGAGGCTGGCCCGAGTGGTGCTTCGTGTGAGAGAACAAATAATCCAGTGTTGGAAGGAAATAATAGTGGGGAAGCTAAGTCGCTAAATATTGAGAAAGGAGATGAGATTGGAGGAAGTTCCCAACAAGAAGGACAGTTTTCTGATGATAAATTGTCCAGTAGTGAAAATCAGAATGGAAATAGTTCTGGCAATGTTCAAGTTCAGGAAAATGTTGAGATTTTAAACGGTAAGTCTGTTGTAACTGATGGAGGAGTTCTACAGCAAACTGAAGCAGTGGATGAGATAACAGTAGGTCAGATGGAAATTGAAAGTGAAAGTGGAGTAGAATCGAAGACTTTAAGTGGTGGTGATTTTCCTTTACCCAAAGATAGTGTTGGGATCTGATAAGGAAGTGGGTAATGAGGATGGTGACGATGATGAAAGTGTGCAGTCTGATTGTTCAGATGTATCTAATTTCTCACAAATCACAAGTGAACAAGTATATTCGTTGGAAGAGTTAAATGATTTTATGGATGAGACGTTTGGAAAAACAGTTGATGTAAGGAATTGTTTTCCTAATGTGAAAAAGTTTGAAACTTCAGTTCTTTTTTGGCAGAAGAGGGTTGGAGAAGAAGGTCTGAGTCAGAGGAAAAGATTTCGGTTAAAAAAGATACTTTCAAAGATAAGAAGAGGGAAAAGTCATGCAATACGTAAATTTAATATTTGGGCCAAATGAGTTGCACTTCACATAAGATGACTTTAACACTCTTCCTTTTCTGTCTGTCTGTCTCTTCTTTCTTTCTTTCTTTCTTAGTCCTCTTATGGAGATTATAATAGTGGGCTCCTTAAATATTAATGGAGGAAGAGACAGGAGCAAGAGAGCAATGGTTGCTGAAATAATTAAATTAAAAAATATAAACATTACTTATTTTACAAGAAACACATACAGATTGTGATAATGAGGTGGAATGGCGTAGATGGTGGGATGGGAAGTGTTTCATTAGTCATGGATCAAATATAAGTGCAGGTGTGGCTATTCTTTTTTCAAAAAATATGGATTTAAATATTTTGTCTACTATAGAATTAGAAAAGGGTAGAGTTTTTATAGTTAAAGCAGAAATTAAGGGGATTGTATGTTTATTCGTTAATGTTTATGCTCCTAATAAAGGAGCAGGTCGTGTAGAGCTTTTTAAAAAGTTGCAAGACACATTAAGACAACAAAATGATGATATCTGTGTGATAATGGGTGGAGATTGGAATTGTACTACTAATTTCTTATGAGACAGAAGAAAATGGAGAAGAAACTCACCCACAGTCATGTACTTCTCAGTTTAACTAAAGAGTTTGAGTTAATGGATGTCTGGAGGGATAGGAATCAGATGGTTAAACAGTATACATGGATCAAGATGTTAGGTTCCTCTGTTACTGGTGCAAGATTAGACAGATTATATGTTAGTTAAAAAGAAAACAACAGAATCATGAATGCAAATATTTTTCCTAATGGTTTATCTGATCATCATATTGGTTACCCATTGATTTTAATATTAATTTAATATAGTACAGCGTCCAAAGTATTATTGGCATTTTAATGTTAAATTATTGCAGGATAATTCCTTCTGTGAGAAGTTCAGGTTCTTTTGGGAAATGTGGAAATTGAATAAGAATGGCTTTGAAAATTTGACTCAATGGTGGGAGGTTGGGAGAACACAGATCAGGGTGTTTTGTCAGCAGTATTCTTATAATTCAACGGTACGTATAAAAAGGAAAATAAAGCAATTGGAAAAAGATCTTTATGATATGGAACATTTGATTGATGTTAATAATGAAGGACTAATTAAGGAATTAAAGAATAAGAAAATGGATTCGAAGGTTTTTTGGAGGAAAGAGTAAAGGGTGCTTTGATTAGAGCAAGGATAATGTCTATTAAAGAAACTGATGCTCCTACTTCTTATTTTTTTAATATAGAAAGAAAAGTTGCACAAGAGAAAGTTTTGCATTGTTTGCGTCGTGATAATGGGACATTGACTTCAAATCCATTGGAAATTAGAAAAATGGCTATGGATTTTTACACTGATTTATTTGGACCTACTGACTGTGTTTCTGGAAGTATGGATCAACTGTTGCAAGGGTTACCTAAGCTGAATGATATGGACAAAGAAGAGCTTGAACAGATGATTTCGTTTAATGAACTCTCTGAAGCAGTTCAACAACTCTCTACAAGTCGAGCACCAGGAATTGATGGCCTACCAGCAGAATTTTACAAGAACTTTTGGAGCATTTTAGGCAGAGACTTTCATGAAGTAGTTTGTGAATGTTTTGTGAGAGGAATACTTCCAAGTAGCTGTCAAAGGACGGTGTTATCTCTATTCCAAAAAAGGAGATCTGGGTTGTTAAAAAATTGGAGACCATTTCTTTAATGTGTTTAGATTATAAAATAATAATCTAAATGTTTAGCTAATCCGGCTAAAGAAATATTTACATAGTGTGGTGAAGGAACAAACATATTGTATCCAGGTCGTACAATTATGGCTAATTTGTTTTTAATGAGAGATGTTATAGATTTTTCGATGAACAATAAATTGTGATGTCAGGGTTTTTATCTATTGATCAGAGGAAAAAGCCTTTGATTGTGTGGGACATACATATCTTTTTGAGGTTTTAGAAGCTTTTGGTTTTGGGAATAATATTGTTGCTTGGATAAAGTTGTTGTATAATAATGCATCTGTTTTAATCAAGACAGGAGGAGGGGGATTGAGTAGCCCAGTAGCTGTTAAAAGAGGCATTAGACAGGGGGTGTCCTCACTTTCACACGGCAGTTATATAGGCTTAGTAAATTGAACCTCTGTTATGTCATTTAACGAAGTAATTTGAAAGGTTTTTATGTTTCAGAAAATGTGAAATGTTCTGTGTCCGCATATGCAGATGATATAATTTTGTTTGTTTTTGTTTTTGAGGATATTTGAGATGTTTTGTGTCCGCATATGCAGATGATATAAGAGTCAAACTCTATTTGATAAACTGGGGAAAAAGTGAGGGGTTTATTATGGGTGAATGGAGGAATGGTGGGATACCTCACATTTCAGGAGGATTGAAGTGGGGAACAGAAGGTATTGAAGTCTTAGGAGTCTTCTTGGGTTCAGAAAATTATAGGAAAAAGAACTGGGAAGGGATGCTGGATAAGGTGTTAGCTAAGTTGTCTAAATGGAATTGGCTATTACCTGAACTATCCTACAGGGGTAGAGTCCCTGGTCATAAACAATTTGGCTGCATCCCATGCTGTGGCAAGCGCGAGCTGAATGTGCTAGAGCCACCTGATAAACTGATCAAGGATATACAGAGAAAGTTGTTGGATTTCTTTTGGTCAGACCAGCACTAGATTCCTGGGCCTGCTCTGTATTTGTCAACCCAAGAAGGAGGACAGAAGGCCTTGTGGACAATCAGAAGTCGGATCATACTTTTCGTTTACAAGTTTTACAGAGACTGTTGTATGTAGAAGACATCGAGTGGAGTAATGTAGCGTGTGTTTTGCTGAGGAGTACATCATGTCTTGGATACGATAAACAGTTGTTTTTAATTCGAACTAATGAACTGGATTTGAGCAATCTGACTCTTTCTATCGCTCCATGCTATCAAGCGTGTGGAAAATGACTTTTTCTGTAAGCAGAGGAGTTTGAACATTTTTCAAGAATGGATTCTGGAGGAACCGTTTGCTTTCATAATCCATTTATTCAGGCAAAATGTTTGTCTTCAGAAAGTTTGGAGGAACTGTCTGATAGAGCTGGAATGTACTAAAGTTAAGAATCTTAGAGACGCAAACGGATGGAAAACTGAGGAAACATTGCAGAAGAACACTGGAATACAGTCGTGGCAAAAAGTTTTGAGAATTACATAAATATTAGTTTTCAAAAAGTTTGCTGCTAAACTGCTTTTAGATCTTTGTTTCAGTTGTTTCGTGACTTTGTACTGAAATATAATTACAAGCACTTCATACGTTTCAAAGGCTTTTATTGACAATTACATGACATTTATGCAAAGAGGTCAGCATTTGCAGGTGTTGGCCCTCTTTTTCAGGACCTCTGCAATTCGAACTCTGGGCATGCTCTCAATCAACTTCTGGGCCAAATCCTGACTGATAGCAACCCATTCTTTCATAATAACTTCTTGGAGTTTGTCAGAATTAGTGGGTTTTTGTTTGTCCACCCGCCTCTTGAGGATGGACCACAAGTTCTCAATGGGATTAAGATCTGGGGAGTTTTCCAGGCCATGGACCCAGCAAAATTTCAACATTCTGGTCCCCGAGCCACTATAGTTATCACGTTTTGCCTTATGCGTTCAGCACGGTGCTCCATCGTGCTGGAAAATGCATTGTTCTTCACCCAAAATGTTGTTGGGTTGTTGGAAGAAGTTGCTGTTGGAGGGTGTTTTGGTACCATTCTTTATTCATGGCTGTGGTTTTTGGGCAGAATTGTGAGTGAGCCCACTCCCTTGGATGAGAAGCAACCCCACACATGAATGGTGTCAGGATGCTTTACTGTTGGCATGACACAGGACTGAGGATGGTATCGCTCACCTTTTCTTTCTCGCGGACAAGCGCTTTTTCCAGATGCCCCAAACAATTGGAAAGGGGCTCATCGGAGAATATGACTTTGCCCCAGTCCTCAGCAGTCCATTCACTCTTACTTTCTGCAGAAGATCAAATCTGTTCCTGATGTTTTTTTTTTTGGAGAGAAGGGCTTCTTTGCTGCCCTTCTTGACACCAGGCCATCTTCCAAAAGTCTTTGCCTCAACTGTGCGTGCAGTATGCGATTCACACCTGCCTGCTGCCATTCCTGAGCAAGCTCTGCACTGGTGGGCACTCCGATCCCGCAGCTGAATCCTCTTTAGGAGACGATCCTGGCGATTGCTGGACTTTCTTGGATGCCCTGAAGCCTTCGTTTTACAAGAATTGAACCTCTTACTTGAAGTTCTTGATGAACCTATAAATTATTGATTTAGGTCTAATCTTAGTAGCCACAATATCCTTGCCTGTGAAGCCATTTTTATGCAACGCAATGATGGCTGCACGCAGTTTCTTTGCAGGTCAACCATGGTTAACAATGGAAGAACAATGATTTCAAGCAATCTCCCTCCTTTTAACATGTCAAGTCTGCCCATTTTAACCCAATCAGCCTGACATAATGATCTCCAGCCTTGTGCTCATCACTTATTCTCACCTGATTAACAACAAGATGATTACTGAAATGTATGTAGGTAGTTTATTTATTAATTGCAGTGGAAAGGTTTTTTTGGGATTAAGTTAATTTTCATGGCAAAGAAGGACTATGCAATTGCATCTGATCACTCTTCATAAACATTCTGGAGTATATGCAAATTTGCACTATTATAAAAACTTAAGCAGCAACTTTTCCAATTTCCAATATTTATGTAATTCTCAAAACTTTTGGCCACGACTGTACATTCTAGGCACGTCGTGTCTCAGGTGCTGAAGGAAGTGAATGCAGCTTTACCAGGAGTCTGCAGAGAAGCGTTAGGACTTCAACAAGTGCAAGAGGAGGAGAAAAACTGTGCGTTTCCATTGGATTTTTCTGTGTCTGCAGCGGCATTGGAGGGAGTTTAAGGAAGATAGCGGCATGATTTTGTCTTTTAAAACACCTGAATTGGGGGTGTTTCAGGACATTAGCAAAAAAGCACTTTATTCTGTGTGTGTCAAAATGTATCACTGGCGTGTTCTGGAAAAAGTCAAGACTTGGAGGTGGTCAGAATTGTTTGGGCCAGACTTTGGTGGCTGCTGGAGATCTCTGTACAAAATCTCCTATAGAGAAACGTACAGCCAGATTTTACAGTGGCGGCTAATTCATGGTATTATAGCTATGAACAGACATGTGGCACACCTGAATTCAGAAGTTGGGAAAAAATGTCCTTTCTGTGGAATAGAAGAAACTGTGGATCATTTATTTATTCAATGTAAGAGGTTAGGAGGTCTTTTTCGTATTTTAAAAAGTTGGTTTGAAGGCTTTGGTGTAGAATTTTCTTATAAAATTTTTATTAGCAGTTTGAAATTTAATTATCAAGAACGAAGAACATTGTGTTTATTAAATTATTTATTGGGATCAGCAAAGTTAGCAATATGGAAAACAAGGAAAGAACAAATTATTAGGTACTGGTTCAGTCGATGCAGAGTGTGTTCTGAAAGGGTTGGCTGCCGCTCGAATTAAAGTTGAGTTTTCATATTTTAAAATGGTAAATAATGTGTTAGAATTTTCAACTGTTTGGACTGTGAGAAAAGTTTTGTGTGAAATTGTAGATGAAGTGCTGATTTTATATTTTTAATGTAGAGAAAGTTTATAATGTGATGGTTTCTGTATTTTAGTGTAATTTTTGATGGAATAATTGTGATAAAATAAAGGTTTGTTAAGCCTGCCTCTCTCTCTCTCTCTCTCTCTCTCTCTCTATATATATATATATATATATATATATATATTATATATATATAGCTATTTTATTTTTATTTTATTTTTTCAGATGTAAAAAAAAAAAAAAAAAAATGATAACATCTTAGTTGATAAATTCATATTTAATTGATTATGGATTATTAAAAGTTGATATTCATATTTTGACCAAACATCCCATGTTCCGGTAGTGACTGCACATTTTCGTTAGTGACAGTAATGTTTTGGGGAGCGACCACATCATATTACAGAATTTTAACTTGCCAGACTATATCACGAATAAATAAAACGTACTAAGATACAAAAAATGTTATAACTGTACCTAAAAATTTTGTTTATTTCCCCCAAACATGAGGATTATTGTGTTCCCTTTTGTCACTTACCGAAAACAACGATGACATGTTCGGTCATGATAATTATCATATATATATACTATCCCCCCCAAAAAACAACAACGACAAAACTAAAAAAAAAAAGATGTCACTACCAAAACTCCATCCAAATGTTCGGTTGTTCGGTAGTGACAATTTTAGATACTTTTTAAACCTATATCAAATATGGTAAATCAGCACATGGTTAGCTAGCACAGTTCTGAACAGCTGAACACACATAAAAAATAAATTATATGGAATAACTCCTAGAAAATTGTGCTTAATTACAGAAAAAATGTGTTCAGAAGTGACGTTCCTTAGAGTTACACACATATTTTTCAGACTTTTTAACACATTTATCTCAAAATGATGATGCTTATTTACTCACCCTTTAGCTACACTCTAAAAAAAATGCTGGGTTGAGACGGCAAGGGACGCTGGGTTGAGGAAAGCAAGGACGATGGATGGATTGAGACTGCAAGCGGATGGCTGGGGTTGAGAAAGCAAGGATGCTGGGTAGCAAGACCGTAAGGACACTGGGGGTAGAGACCGAAGGACGATGGGGTTGAGACCGCAGGGTCGATGGTGTTGAGACCGCGCAGTGACCGCAAGAACGCTGGGTTGAGACCGCAGGGTCGATGGGTTGAGACCGCAAGGACGCTGGGTTGAGACCGCAGGGTCGATGAGGTTGAGAGGGCGATGGGGTTGGGTTGGGAAGGAGAATGGGTTGTGAACGTAAAAGGATGATGGGTTGAGGATTGTTTGAGAGACCGCAAGGATGCTGGGTAGAAGACCGTAAAGTGAAAGTGAAAGTCGTGAGATTTTTTTGTCAGGTATGGTAACCCATACTCGAAATTGGTGCTCTGCTTTTATGACCCATCCAAGTGCACACACACAGCAGTGAGAAGTGAAACACACCAGTGAACACACACCCGGAGGCAGTGGGCAGCTATATATCCAGCTATAGCAGCCAGCGGGGGGAGCAACTGGGGGTTACAGTGCCTTGCTCAAGGGCACTATTCAGTCAGTCATGGGGTATTGAGGGTTTGGAAGAGAGCACTGGTAATTCATTACACTCCCTCCCAGCAAAACCTCACCTACACTCCTGCCAGCACCGAGACTCGAAACCTGTCGACCTTCTGGTTTACAAGTCCAATCTCTAAATCTCTAACCATTAGGCGCACATAGGGGAGGGCCTGCCCAGACTCTGAGGGTTGAGAGACCGTAAGGATGCTGGGTTGCTTTAACCTGCTTGAGAATTTCTGTCCAATAAATAATGATGATCTTGCACCCGTGTGGTTTTGTCTACAATTTCTGGTTTTCACTTGCAAAAAAAAAAGGGCAGCGTGAAAAGCGAACGAACCGCACCAAAAAAATAAAATAAATAATAATAATAAAAAAAAATCACTATTGTACAGTATTTGGTCCGGATAAAAGCAAGGTGAAATAGTCGACTTTCACTGGTGTGAATACACCCCAAAATGTTTTCCATTGTCACCTGCCTGTTTACTGTTTTACATTTTTGATGCAACAACAGTATGATTATGTGTTCATATTTTATTTAAAACCATTTGATGTCCGGTTTTCATTGCGAGGAACTCAAACCAACTTTGGAGTTGGTCTGATTTGAGGAGAGTCATTCATTTCTTGGACTTTCTTAAAGGAATTGTTCACACAAAAATAATTTGCCCTCATGTCATTCCAAACCTATAAGACTTTTGTCTATCTTTAGAACACAAATGAAGATGTTTTCTATCTGAAATGGATAGATTTTAATTAAACGTGTTCCTTTTTTTAAAAATGTTTTTCTCTTTTTAGGACACTGATGAAGAACAGGCGGTGATCAGGATGAATGCTGGTCAAAGAGGAGAATGTCATTTCCTCTAAATTGGTGCAACCGTGGTTTTAAAGGAGGACCTTATTAAAGGATGAAACTGCCCTGGATGATGGTTAAAGATGTCACATGGCTTTTCTGTGCTGATGGGGCTTTTTCACGACTACTTCAGTTATCCTAAAGAGATCATGAAAATTGGCAGAGATGCCTGATCTGTATTCATGGACTATGAATCAAACTGTAAGGGTGTATTTACACCAGGAAAGTCCGCTAGTTCAACTTTGCGTTGGTCCCGGACCAAATACAATGTTGATTTTTTTTTGTTGTTTGGTGCGGTTCGCTTTCACACTGCCCTTTTTGCAAGATGAACCCAAAAAATTGTAAAACAAAACAAAACCACACGTGTGCTAAGGTCATCCATTCATTCATTGGACAGAAATTCTCAAGCAGGGAAAATCAGGAAGTTCGAAAACAGGTTATTCATGGAGATTTTTTTGTGCAATTTGTTATTATTATTATATTATTTTACTGATTTTCTGTTATTAGCTACAAACGCAATATGAAGACACTCATGAACATCAGATGAGACAATGTCATCTATACGATGTTGTAACAAGGATTTTGCGAAGACGAAGAATTCCACAGATTAAGTGAATAATATCACATTAAGCGTTTTCTCTCCCATAGAAGTCCATTATAAGGAAACATAGCCTACCTTTAACAACGACCGTGGAAAACCAAACAGCTATCAAATTTTACTTATAATAATCATACTGTCAAAAGAACGAGCTCTTATTCAGCGTATGAAGTGAATAATATCTCGTTAAGTTTAAAATTAAGTTAATATAACTTTCCCCCCACAGGTTGTCCATTATCCTTGGAAACAGCTTAATGTGGATGCAAAATGGTGTTTATTATAAGTAAATAAAATATGACAGAAGATTTTTTCCCCGGTCATTGTTAAGGTACGTTAACCACGTTGTTTCCTTATAATGAACTTCTATGGGGGAAGAAGAGAAACTGCTCAACCTGATTTGTGGAAGACATCTCAAATCCCCTCTCCTTCATCCTTTTCGCTGAACTTGCTAAACACATCCGCTTTTTTATGTGTCTTTCTCCAGACTGTTAAACTCAAAAGGCGCAGTGGCTTTCTGCAGTTGGGTTCGGAACGAGGTCGGATCATATTCACAACTTAAAAGACCGAACCGTACCAGAGTTCGTTTGGAACCGAACCCGAGACCACCCTCTTCAGCTGGGTCTCGGTTCGGCTGTTTTGGTGCGCACCAGAGTGTGATTGCTGTATTCAAAAGGGGGAAACGAACCAGAGTTTCGTTTTTCAAATCGAACCAAACAAGACAGGTGTGAATACACCCTACCCTAAGTGTATAATGTGTAAAAACAAAATGTATGTTAAAAAATGCTTGTTCTGTCTTGTTTAGTAGAAATGGAGTTTATACTGGTCATTCATACACATGCTCACATTCTGTCACACATTTCTGATAAATGTTACGATATCAGTGTTAATGTTGTGGTTTATTACTGTGGCATGCCAGAATAGTTTTGTAAAGAACTTAACTATTAACTCATTGTACAATAATTGAATAATAGTGTTTTTTGTTGTATAACATTTTTATACGATAATAAAATTTGCCAAAAAAAGTCAAATTTATCCTAAAAGTTATGTTAAAAAAATGTTTACTTTTTCATATAGGAAACTCGGTAGCTATTACTGGGCCATTCTTTTCTGCATTTGTTCTTGTATGCAAGTTACATTTGACTGTTTTCCCTCCTCTTCTTGTTTTTAATAAATGTTTACCTTTTGATAGTCATTCTATGTGTGCAAAATTGATTTTAAAATGAACAGATTTGTAGGTTTAATGTCTAGCTCGATTTGAGTTCATTTTTAGCCTCGCAATGTAGTAAACCATAAAAAGCAGCACCCAGCATGGCTGGTCAAAACAAAACCAGCGCTGGGTCATTCATCCCTTTTTGTCCACCAGCAGTTTTTTAGAGTGTATGAGAAAGAGAAACATATATATTTCCTGATCATAATCTCGGGCTTGTTGTTAATTTCAGTCTCAGGCACACACATTCCCACATTTCCATGTATACAAGTACACGATACCATTCTCTCAACCAAGCTGTGGATTGAGAAGGTGAAACTTTGTTTTAGATAAGTTAGTTGTATGGACATTTTCTGCCATTTACCTTTTTTCGCTCTTTCTTTTCCTCGAGAGACCTGTTTTGTGATCAGCGAAATGTTTGTTTGTTTAAACCAACACGGGACTTTCTCTTCAGTTAATTAAATGGGGTCATAGGATGCTGCTAAAAAAGAACATTCTTTTGTGTATTTGGTGTAATAAAAAGGTGGTTTATGCGTTTTTTAAGGTTAAAAAAACACATTATTTTCCACCATACTGTACATTAAAAACATAAAACCCATTATATACGTGATATAAACAACATGATTTATAGTTGGGTTTTCTTTTGGAAGGCAAAATCAAAGTAGTTTTCGCTTTCCTCAACATAAACAGTGTCACACACTGCTGGCCTTGAGTGAGCAGAGCCGCGGTCTCGAGTGAGACGCGGCCTAGAGCGAGGCGAGGTCTAGAACGAGACACGGTCTTGAGTGATGACGAGGTCCTAGGAGCGAAGCCGATGGTCTAGAGCGAGCCAAGGTCTAGAGCGAGACACGGTCCCTTGAGTGAGCTAAGGGTCTAGAGCGAGCTTGAGGTCTAGAGCGAGACACGGTTCTAGAGTGAGGTGAACAGTCTAGAGCGAGACACGGTCTTGAGTGAGCTGAGGTCTAGAGCGAGCCGCAGAATGTCTAGAGCGAGACACGGTTGTCTAGAGTGAGACACGGTCCTAGAGTGAGACATGGTCTAGAGCGAGATCACGGTCTTGAGGAGCTGAGGTCTAGAGCGAGCCGAGGTCTAGAGCGAGACATGGTCTAGAGTGAGACACGGTCTAGAGTGAGACACGGTCTAGAGTGAGCCGAGGTCTAGAGTGAGACACGGTCTAGAGTGAGACACGGTCTAGAGTGAGACGCGGTCTAGAGATGGACATGGTCTAGAGCGAGAACGGTTCTTGAGTGAGCTGAGGTCCTAGAGCGAGCCGAAGTTCTAGAGCGAGACCACGGTCTAGAGTGAGACAACGGTCTAGAGTGAGCACGAGGGTCTAGAGTGAGACACGGTCTAGAGTGCAGACTACGGTCTAGAGTGAGGGACATGGTCTAGAGTGAGACACGGTCTAGAGTGAGGACATGGTCTACAGTGAAACACGGTCTGAGTGTGAGACAGGTCTAGAGTGAAACACTGTCTAGAATGAGACACTTGGTTAGAGTGAGCCAAGGTCTTAGAGCGAGACACGGTCTAGAATGAGCCACGGCCTAGAGTGAGACACAGTCTAGAGTGAGCCGAGGTCTAGAGTGAGACATGGTCTAGAGTGAGACACGGTCTAGAGTGAAAGCCGCAGCCCTAGAGTGAGTGAGACACGGTCTAGAGTGAGCAAACCCGGTCTAGAGTGAGGACACGGCCTAGAGTGAGACATGGTCTAGGGTGAGCCGAGGTCTAGGGTGAGACATGTCTAGAGTGAGACACCGTCTAGAGTGAGACACTGTCTAGAGTGAGCCGAGGTTTAGAGGTGAGTTTCAAGCGTCTAAGAGTGAGACATTGTCTAGAGTGATACGCGGTTTAGAGTGAGGCAACGTTCCTAGAGTGGAGGACACGGTCCTTGGATGAGCCCAGGTCTATAGTGGAGACGCGGTTTCTAAAAGTGAGACACAGCCTATAGTGAGACACGGTCTAGAGTGGAGACACTGTCTAGGGTGAGCCGAGGTCTAGAGTGAGACACTGCCTAGAGTGAGCCCGAGTTCTCCAGAGTGAGACTCTGTCTCAAGAGTGAGACACGGTATAGGGTGAGCCGTGTCTAGAAGCGAGACACAGGTCTAGGTGTGAGCCGAGGGTCTAGAGTGAGAAGCGGCCTAGAGTGAGGACACGGTCCTAGAGTGAGACACAGTCAGGTGAGCCGAGTCTAGAGTGAGGACGCAGGTCTAGAGTGAGACGAGGGTCAAGAGTGAGACACGGTCTAGGGGTGAGCCGAGGTCTCAGAGCGAGAACGGTCATAGGGTGAGCCGAGGTCTTAGAGTTGGAAGAGGTCAGAGTGAGACACGGTCTGGGTGGACTGAGTATAGATGAGACACGGTCTAGGGTGAGACGAGTCTAGATTGAGACACGGCTAGAGTGAGCCGAGCGTCTAGCGCGAGACACGGTCTAAGGGTGGAGCCGTAGGTCTAGAGTGAGACCGCGGGCTAGAGTTGAGACACGGTCTAGAGGTATGACAAGTCTAGGGTGCAGCCGAGGTCTAGAGTGAGTACGCGGGTTTATTTAGCGGAGACTAAGGGCCTAGATGTGAGCCGAGGTTTCTAGAGTGAGACACCGGTCTAGAGCGAGGACATTTTTTTAAAATGCGCGCGAACAGAGGCATTTTTTTGCAGAGAAAATTTGTTTTTGATTTATTTTCTTGTTTTGTTTTTGTTTTGTTTTTATTTTTTTGATTTTTTTTTTTTTTTTTTTTTTGTTTTTTCTGATTTTTTTGTTAGATAGTAAGCTTTGTTTAATTAAACGAGTTTTTTTTGTGTTTTTTCTGTTTTCATCGCCTTTTTTTTGTTTTTATTTTTTTGTTTTTTTTTGTTTCTTTTTTTATTTTTTTTTTTGTTTTTTTCGTTTTGTTTTTATTTTTTCTATGTTTTTTGGGTTATTTTGTTTTTTTTTTTTTTTTTTTTTTTTTTTTTTTTTTTTTTTTGTTTTTTTTTTATTTTAACTTTGTTTTTTTTAGTTTTTTATATTTTAACTGGTTTTTTGTTTTTTGTTTTTTGCTTTTTGTTTGTTTGTTTGTTTTTGAGATGGAGTTTCGCTCTTGTTGCCTTGTCCTTTTTTTTTTTGTTTTTTTGTTTTTTTTTTTTTTTTTTTTTTTTTTTTTTTTTTTTTTTTTTTTTTTTTTTTTTTTTTTTTTTGTTTGTTTTTTTTTTTTTTTTTTTTTTTTTTTTTTTTGTTAAATTTTTTTTTTGTTGTTTTTTTTTTTTTTGTTTTTTTTTTTTATTTTTTTCTTTTTTTTGTTTTTTTTTTGTTTTTTTTTTTTTTTTGTTGTTTGAGCCGCGGTTTAGCCGGCTGAGGTTCACTGTTAGACCATTTCCGTTTTTGTTTTTGAACGCTGTTTCGTTGAGAAAGCAAAAAACTACTTTTTTTTGCTTCCAAAGGAAGACACGACTAGAAATAATGTTTATATCACATTTACTTTATACGGCGCCAGCTTTTGGAAGAAATCCCGATCTCAATTCGAACAGCTGCGTCTTTTTTTCATTTCAAAACAAGCTATTTCTACTCCCTTTTACCTGCCACTTGTTTTGATTTTTTTTGCTATTACTTACTTTTCTTTGCTTTTATATTTTTTTTTTTTTTTTGGTTTTTGTTTTTTTTTTGTTTTGGTTTTTATTTTTTACTATGTTTTTTTTTTTTTTTTGTGTCTTGTTTTTTGATTAGTTTTTGTTTTTTTTGATCTGATTGTTTCTAATGTTTATTTGTAAATAGCTTTGATTTAAAAGCCGTCTGATACTAACTGATTAAATTTAAATTTTAACTGTTTTGTGTTTGGGTTTTATTATTTGTGTCTCGTTGCTTGTTTTTTTTTTTTTTTTTTTATGTTAATTAGGTAACATTTCCTTGCAGCTTGAGGCATTCGGCCAATCACAACACGCTGATAGCTGGCCAATCAAAAGTTTATTCGGTTTTCGAGCGAATGCGCCTTGTTTAATTCGATGCGTTTCAGAAGGCGGGGATTTTGTCTTTTTTTTTTAATGTACCCGTATTGGAAAATATTTGTTATTTGTTGTTTCTTTTGTTTTCTGAACACCATTTCTTGCACCAAATACTAAAAATATAGCAGATCATATTTTAAATTTTTTTAAAATATGTTTTCAGTGCCATTGGGTTGTCTTTTTTTTTTCAACCAGTTTATTCTTAAGGTCATTTTTATATTTTTTATTTAAATGTTCCTTTGTTTTTTTTTTTTATTTTAGTCCTGGCTGTAAGCTAAGCCCTGTCTGTTTTTGTTACCCTTTTTCTTCGGTACAACAACATGTTTTTTTTTTTGTTTTTTTTTGAAAAACAACATTCGTGTTTCACATGTTTTTTTTTGTTTTTTTGTTTTAAATTACTTTAGGACTTTTTTTTTACAACTTTTTTTTTTTCACAGCCAAAACTGCAGATCAGATTTTATGTTTCATTGTGGGTTGTTTTCTGAGACCTGGTTCTGAGGAGGATCACTTTCTGAAGTACACTTTTTTTTTTTTTTTTTTAAACCCTTTTTTTTTTTTTTTTGTTTGTTTTTTTTTGGTTTTTTTTTTTTGTTTGATCTTCCACCGTTTTTTTGTTTCAATTTTTTTCCTGACATCACCACCTTTTTTTGTTTTGTGTTTTTTTTTATTTTTTTGTTGTTTTTTTTTTTTGTGTATTTTCATCCCATGGTTTTTGTCTTTTGCCATAGATTTTTTTGTGGTTTTTTTGGGTGTTTGTTGCTCCTTTTTAGAAACTGTTTAATTTTGGTTTTAATGGGAAGTTTCTGGACGTGTTTACTTTTTTCAAGACTGTACCAGACTGTTGACATTTTTTTTCTTTTTACAGATGCTTTAGGACAACATTTTTCATTGTTTTTATTCACTTTTGTTTTTTTGTTTTCTTCACACAGATTTTATTTTAAAAAATTTCGTTTGCAAAGCTGTGTGTTTTTCACATTCAAAATGCATTGTTAAATACCATGTTTTTTTTTATAATTTTTTCTGTATTAAATTCAACCATTCTTCCAATTTTTTTTGTTTACTAGCACAAGGTTGACAGTTTATTTTCAAACACACTTTTGTTTTGTTGTTTTTCTGACCAATTTTTTTTGTTGTTGTTTTTGTTGTTTTGTTGTTATTTTTTGTATGTGTTTTTTGGAAACATCTCCTGTTTATAATGCACTGCAATATATTGTTACTGGACTGAATCAGACATGATGCAGAATTTGTCCAATATTTTATGTACTTGTTATTATTATATTCTTTTTTTGTTTTTTTTTTTTTTTTTTGCACTGGTAATTTATGTATTTTTTTTGTATTTGTTTTTTTCTAATCATATAATGCTTTAGTCATGCTTTTTTATTTATTTTTTATTTTTTATTTGTATTTATGCATATTATTTTTTTTTATCTTATCATTTTTGGTTGTTTTATTAATATATTTTTTTTTTTGTTCATGTTGATTATTTTTTTTCTGTCAATTTTGTGTTTTGTTGTTTTAGTTTTTCATTTTGTTGTTGTGATTTATCATGTGGATTTGTTGTATATTTAATTTGGTTATTATGTTTTTTTAATTTTAAGATTTAAAATTGTTTCATTTGTTTTATTTTGTAGTTTTTTAGAAAATTGCTGTCTTATTTTTTTTTTGATTAGTTATTGTTTTAACATCAGTTGAACGTTTTGACAAAACAGTATGAAGCATGTGCAAAATTGTTTTTTTTTTACACAAAGAGTTTGGGCAGTGTTGTGTCTGATTTTGGAAAAGAATCCTGAAATTTTTTTTGATGTAGTCACTGAAGTTTTGTGTGTTTTTTTTTTGATAAATTGATGTTCAGTTTAGTTTGTTCACATAGACGTCTGTCTGTGATACACTGTGTGAAGAGTTCGCCAAAAGGACTAAGTATTGAGAAATGTGTCACTACGCGTCTGTAAAAAACTATGTCGGCAGCGATAGTGTTGCCATAGAAACGCAACAGTTTGTGGTCCAAGGCCATGAACAAGCTCTAAGTAGGGAACTGGTTCTGAACGCAGCAGAGATGATCTGAGGCATTTGACAACAGCATTATCTAACTGACTTGATCATGTCTTTATGGATCTGTTTCTTCCTCTGTTAGGGAAGCAGGCTTTTGTTACCTGAACACGGATAGACTACAGTAGAGACTCAAGCGTGGATCAAGCAAGCAACCGTCTGAAACCATCCTAGGAGTGGGAATCATCGTGGAAGAAAACTTTGTGGGAGGAAACCGTAGACGATCGATCTCGGCCATTCTATGTCCATTTTTTTCAGACCGATTTATGCCCTGGCTCTGGACTAAGTTGTTGAAAAGCACTTTATATTTAGCTAGTCAGCAGGTAGCTGCTCAACTCGGAAAAGGTGAGTTGCACAGCGCGGTATAGCTGTACCACAACTCACTGCAAAAGTCTTTTGGAATACTTGCCAATCTAGTTTTGATGAGTTTTGTTGTTAATGCTGAGATAAACTGTTTTATGTTAGTTGGTTTTTTTTTAAACTAGTTTTTTTTTTTTTTTTCAGTTTTATGGTGGAAATGTTTCATGTTTTGTTGTGTTTTTAAAGTAACATTGGTAAATGACATGGAATTTAATTACAAAATTGCATGAATGTTTATTTGTTTGCTTTTTTAATTTTTTATTTATTTTTTCTTTTTTTTAAGGGGCAGCTGTGGCCTTGGAGAGGCGTTGGATTCTGCGTTCGCACAGGTGAGTCTCGGCTGGCCCGGCAGTTGTAGGTGGGAGGGAGGCATGCACCGCCTCATATCACCCATACCCGCCGACGTGCCCTTGCGCAAGGCATTGAACCCAGTTTGCTCCGACTACGACTTTTCAGTTTCCCTTCCTTTTTTTTTCCCTTAATTTTTGTTTAACAAAATTGGAAAAATAAAACAACGTATAGATTTAACTTATAAATTACAAAAAAAAGCTTTTATCCAATTAAAAAATAAAATAATAATAAAAAATTTATAAAAAATTTTAATTTTTCTTAAAAGAAATTTTTTTTTTTAAAAAAAACGTCTCGGGTTGAATGTAACCGGTTTGGTGGGAGGTCGCCTTGGGGTTAGGGGGAACCCTTGGTGACCGTGTCGCAAAAAAATGAAAAACACCCGAGGGGCCCGGCGACAGCCTCGGGCGCCTCGGTGCGACTAAAAAAACAGGCCCCCGGGAAACCCACCCTTCACTTCTTGTCTAAAGCTGCGTCGAAGCATGGCGGGCAGGGGGCCGGCCCATTCCCTACTAGGGAACCCATGGTTACTTTGTAACCTGGGCGTTCCCCAAGGGAACTTCGAACTGCGTCCTCTGGGGTGCTATGGGGAACAGTATACCCCCCCTGCGGGGGAAGTCGGCCAGAACAGGGCGAAACATAAGTCCCAAAACTTACCATTTCAAGGGGAGTTCCCCCGGGGGCTTTTAAAAGGGCTGTCTGTGAAATACCCTTACGCCAAAACCCAAGCTACATACCCAATTTAAATTTTTGGGGCCTCGGCCGGTGGAAAAACAAAGGCTTGGAATCGGGAAAAATTTCCCTTTAAAGGGATCAGCTAGGAACCTAGCATTTTATATAATCTCCGTCACACGGGGCTCCTGCCCCCAAAAGCTTGCTGAAGGAGCTGTCTCAACAGATCTCCAGTAGCAACCCCTGTTTAGATGGGACCCGGGTACATGGGTGGAGGGGCCCAAGATGAGGGGGGCTTTCCAACTCAAAAAAGGGCCCGAAGCCCCGTGCAAACCCTACCATATAGGTTTTTAAAAAGGGCTGAAGTACTGGCGTCCCTTACCACAGTGGGATTTCAGAAAGGTGCAAAGTTCCGGACACTTTACCCATGGTTTTTTTCAAATACTGTTCTAAGGAAGGGGTCTTGGCACCTGATAGAGCAGCTCATGTGGAAGGGTGATCTAAAAAAGATGTTTGAGAGTCTAATTTTCATCTTGGAAATTGCTGGGCCTGGGAAAAACAGTGAACCAGTTCATGAGGGAGAATCCAAATCAGAAACGTCTAGGCGACCCTTTTTGGGAAAGGGGGGCTGCAAAACTCCCCGAGAATCCCCGAATACCCTTCATGTTGAGGCGATGCTTGAGGTGTATAAACAAATACACACTGGCTGAATGGAGCCCAAGGAACCAAGGTCAATATTAAAAAAGGGAGGGCGGGGGGTCCCACCATCAGGTTTCGAAAGTGCGGAGTCTTGGTGCACATTCCCAAATCGTGGATTTTTAGAAAGGCCCCAAAAGTGTTCCCGTGCCCCTGACCCCCATGGGCCAAAAGGGCACAGAGCTTGGTGTGTCCAAAAAGGTTCTAAGCATGGGGCTGAACCCGCCGGGGAGAAGCTCAATTTTTAAAACCTCTAGGGGGGAATCCCTGGGGCAGCATTCAAAAAGACTTTTAACTCCGCCCTTCCTTCCCCGCTGGATGCGACAGCACCTGCGGCCGGGGGCCCCTGGGGGTGACCTGGCGGAATCCATAAAATTCCTGCAGTGCGGGCCCAGGCCTGATGATCAAGGAGGTCCGCGAAACCGTTTAGCCCCCCTAAACCGGAAATGAACCCCGGATGGCTGGTGCGCAGTGTTTAGTAAAAAATGTAACTGACCCGCAAGGAAAACTCACGAGTTTTTTGTGCACATAACCACAGCAATTTAAAATAGTAATCAGAAAGGGGTTTTTTTACTCCCCCCCTCCTGCCTGGAGCCCTCAAGGCCTCTTTTTTCCCGGCCATCAGTAAGGGGTTTCTATGAACATAGAACCAGCCAAAAAATTTAGGTCCAGCATAGGGCTGTATGTGTTTGAGGTTTCCACCCAACCTCGATGGTGGAGAGCTGGGGGTTCAGGGGGAATTTGGAAGGGGGGGTAAAAGCGGTTAAAAAACCCAAAAAGGGGAAGAGTAGATACCTCAGTATCCTCTGGCTCAGGCGGCGCTGCCCCTCGGATACATCCTAGGTTCTCTTACCCCTTGGACCCCAAAAACCTCTTCCCCGCCCCCGGGGGGGGGAAGGGGGTCCGGGCAAAACCTTCGTGCCCGTCTTTGATCCCCAGATCGGCAGGCCGGAACCCCCTGTTGTTGGGCCGCCCGGACCCCTGGAGAAGGATCTGGCGGGAGTCGCCCCGTTCCCCCAACTTTCGTCCTCTCCGGAAATCCCCAAAAAAATTCAGAAAGGGGGAAACCAGCATCGAGAAGAAAGCCTTTTTTTTCTTCCGATTCGCCGGTTCATCCCAAGATTCTCCCCCCGTGGGCCACAGTCCTGCGCTTTGGGGGGGGCCTGCGGGGCCCAGAGAGGCCTGTGGTGCCGGGGCCCGGGGTATGATCAGGAAAAAAAGGGCCGCTCTATCAGGTCTTTTGCGATCGTTGATTGCTTTAAGCATTTATTTTGTAATAAAGCCACGCCCACCTGCTGCTGCTATCCTTGCCCAAAGCCGATGCATTTTCTTGAAGGGGCTTGGAGGAGGGGAGATTAAAAAGGATTTCCCCGCAGAATGGCTCTTTCTGCGGGGGGATCTCTCTCCCCGTTTTGGCGCCCTTTCGATGTCGGCAAAACTCTTATCTGAAACCGATGGATCGCGAAAAAAAACGGCCCCTTTCATTTTTTTTGATCTTATGGAGTCAGGAGAAATAAGGCTCATGGGCTGGAGGGGATGGTGGGAAAAAAAGCCATCGGGGGCGATCCAAAAATCCAACAGCTCTACATACCGGGGGGAGGAGTTTAGAAGGGTCAGCCCCAGCTTTTTCACCATCCCCAAATATCCCCGCCCCGGGTAAAAAACCCCGAGGCCAAACCCCAGTATCAGAAAGTGTTAAAGATAAACTCATCCTCGAGGCTCTCTCTGTCCCCCGCCCTTTTGGCGGAAAGGGGAAAATCCCTCTTTAAACCATTCAGCGTCCCCGAAACTCGAGCTCATTTCCTCCCTGCCCCCACGGGGGTCCTGAACCGGGGGAACGATGGCTGCCCTTTTTTGGGGAAAAAAGGACGAGGCGGGCTTTTTTTTGAAAAAAAGCTGCAAT
This sequence comes from Cyprinus carpio, assembly GCF_018340385.1. NCBI lineage: Eukaryota > Metazoa > Chordata > Actinopteri > Cypriniformes > Cyprinidae > Cyprinus > Cyprinus carpio. Next base: position 46,656,330 of record NC_056578.1, read on the forward strand.
GCCGCAGTTGCCTCCTCAAAAACATCGCGTCGTGCTCTTTCCCAAACAAATCCCGTAAAAAATGGTGTGTATCAGGTGTCAAATAACGCCGACGGGTGCATACATTTTCTAACGCTTGCTGTATGCCCTGATAGACAAAAAAGCGCTCTTACCGGTTCTTTAGTGCATTAAACAAAACAGTCAGGAAGGCGAAAAAAGATGCGTGTTTCCGGTGCCCGTTTTTTAGTGCCCGGTAGTGGCGTCAGAGGCTGTCGCCCCCCCTTTTTTGGTGTTTTTTTTAATTTCTTCGAAGGGTCCGGGGTGTTCCCCATAGCGACCCCTAGGGCGCAGTTCGAAGTTCCCTTGAAAGGGAACTATATATATATATATATATATTATATTTTTTTTTTGGATCAAAAATAAATTTAAAAGGGAAAAAGAATAAAAAGATTGTTTAGGGAATAATTTTTTTATTGGCTCAAGTTATAAAATATAGATCGAATCATTACCCTTTTTTTTTTTTTTTGGATGGAAACATTTTTTTTTTTTTTTCAGTGAGTATAAAGTATCTCTATTCTTGGACAAAAGGGGGATTTTAGCAGTTCCAAATGATATCAAGATGCGGCGATTCACTTCCATTTTAAAAGAACTGTATGAAGTATCTGAGATACTTGACCTTACAATTTATACAAATTTAAGAAAATCAACAAACGTATAAGTAAAAAAAAAAAAAAAAAAAAAAACATAGACTTACCCCTTACTGTAGCACAAAAGGGTTTTAAACAAAAAGAATACGATTAATTAATCAAACAACATCTATGGAACCATCAAAAAGTTTTTTTTACTGAAATACTTTAACAAAATCAAAGAATATATAAAAAAATTTTATTAATTCTTTTTAATTCAATTGAAAATTTTCCATCCCCTTTAAAAAATCCACACTAAAGTTAACATTTATTTAAGCTTCACCCTTTCATGTTCGTTAAGTGAAAGAATTTAAAAACATTTTTTAAAAACCGATGAACTGTGATTTAAGCTTGTACAATACACAAACATTTACTCATTTACAATAACTTGTTGTTATTTGCTTTATATAATCACCTTACATTTTCTTAATTCTATTAAATAAATGGACAAAACATGTTACATTTTCAAACATTTATTGTTGTAATTGCTCCATGAGCCGAAAGTAACATCCAATCTGACCAAATAAATAAATAAATAAATAAATAAATAAGCATGAAAGCAAGACATACTGTAATGCAGTACTTAACAAATAAAGGCAATTGTTTTCTGCAGTTTCATGAATCTTCTAAACATGTTTGACTTTTAGTTTTGTATGCCCACAACCATACTTTTAACATCAAACATTAATTTCACATTTTCACGGTAACATTGTCATATTATTGCATAGTACTTATTATTATTGCATGTGCTTTATCCTGATCTATAACACAAAAAAACAAATGTAAATGGTCCCTTCTCTTCCTAAATATTTGTTAAAACAATTAAACAACCAGTGCCCTTTTAAGTGCTTGAACCTTTGTGGAATATATACTCTTACATTATACGTATATATATATATATATATATATATATATATTTATATACTATAAATACTCTTCATGTGTTGTAGCAGCTTTGCACCCACTATCACAGCTCCAACATCACCCGACTCATCCTCAGCACCAGCACCTTCTTTGCGAATCACAAAAAGCCCCAGAGTGGTCTCAGAAATTCCTTTTACTGCTTCTTCAGGGTTGCAGCCCTAAGGCCAAAATAAGTAAGTAAATATTAAATAATTTTATAATAAATAAATAAATAAATAAAACACATTTTCAGTTTCACTGAAATTTTGGCAACATACAGGCTGGGTGTTTTCCTTATACTTTTGTTTCAAAAAAAGATATCGTTCCATTTATGTTGCCATTTCCTAACAAATTTTTTTTTATTTATTTTTTCCTCCAATTGTCCTCATTGGGGTACACAAAAGACTCTGTATGACACTTCTGTATAATCTATCTATATATAAAACAAAACAACACTTACTGTATTGAGTGATTGCCCAAGCTAAAGGACAATGTGGAATGTTTGTCACAGTGATGAGGTCTCTGAAATAGTAAAGATGACATATAACTTGATTTTTTGTAATGAAATCTGCATTAAAAGAATGCTGATCAACTTAATGTAAAAATTAGTTTTAAAGGGAAAATCCTATAAACTTTTACATGTACCTTTCATATACTCTAATAATGTAATGTCAAAAAGAGAAAATATCTCAGAAATTAAATGAGTACAGTTTGGTTAAACTATATATTACCATAAGTGAGCGATTGAGTTTAATCAGATTAAATTGTGGAATGATGTCAAACGAAGTCTCTGGAATATTAAAAACAGATATGATTTGATATTTGGAATGAAAGTACACTCAGAAAAGAATGTTCCACTTCATGGACACGATTTGTTTTAACAGGACATCCTACAAATTTTACATTCAACTTTCCTATAATGTCGACATGTTTGAACCACCCCTTTAGCATAGTTGCAAATATATTTTATAGAAAAGAAAAAGGCAAATTTTACATCGAGATGGCAAATCTATTATTTAAAAAAAAAGTCATAGGCGTAATCTGCCTAAAAAATATGCACATATTGACAACATATATTTTAAAATGATCCAATTTGCATATATTTGAAACATGATAACATTTTTTACGAGATCCTAACGTTTAACGTTAACGTTACATGTTCTGACATATTTGCAAAGTGAATGTACGACGAGATGACACTGTTAAAAAAAGAAGAAAAAAAATCACACATAATCTTCTTAAATGCAAAAAAAAAAACAATGTACATACTCAACCGATAGCACATTGTAAAATGATCAAGATAATGTTAGCAGGGAAGGCCGAAATATGTACGTTAGTTCATTTTCCCCCCAAAAAATGCAGTTATAAGCCCCGGTAAAACAAGATGATCAAATAATAAAAAAAAATAGGTTTTTTTAAGTTTACATCAATTATACATGGAGAATATCTTTCCTTGTATAATCTCCTCATCGGGTTTTTCATTTATCTTCCTTTCTACCGTTGGGTCACCGTCGTGTGTCCTAGTCGACTTGCTCATCCTCAATCTCATCTCATTAAGGCTTCAGTAACCTGCTCTCTTCCTGTTGGCCTTTCCCCAAATACTGCTGTAGTCATTTTCTGAAAAAAATAAATAATTTTGTTTTCCTACAGAAAAGGACAGAGTCTTGTGTAATCAGGCAGGAAAACACTGACAAGAGATTAGAGTGGCTAAAGGACCTACTCTAAAAAGTTGGAAGATCAGGGTTTACTTCCAGTGACTCAGCTTCAGTGTGGAAGGGCTGATCTGGGGTGACCTTGCTAGATTTCTATTTTTGCCTAAAATATCCAGGTTTTGTATGTTCGCACTGTGCAGATCGATCATTGTATGACATTCATAAGAGCTATAGAGAGCAGAGCAGACGGCTCCTTATGCATTCGAATCACTCTCTTGGTATTTTGGTGTAAAAAAAGGGTGCGGCAAAAACCCTCAATTAAACAAAAAACAAACACCCTAAATTACGTGTATTTGCATTCTTTGATGTTCTCTGAATCTCACCTTCTGCCGCCCCGATTGGTGATTAGTACAACACCTGCATGTTTTGGTCAAAACCTTTTTTGGATGTTTTAGGCAAAAGAAACCCTGGCAAGGCGGGTCCGGGAAAATGGCTCGTATGTCAAATCAAATCAAACAGAAAAGCTTTTGCCAAGTATGTTTACGCAAAAAGGAATTTGTTTTAGTGACAACTTCCAGTACACAGAGAAAACAACAAAAAAAAAACAAAAAAAAAAAAAACCCAAAATTAAAAATAAAAAAAATTGTAAAACATTTTGTGCTTAATATAAGGAATAAAATGAGTAAAAATGGAAATTACTTGGATGGAGGGTACTTTGAAAAAAATAAGAATATTCACATTTTTGCAAAAATTGGGGAACATTTAACGTTCATGAGGTAATTGCCGGGGAAAAAAATTTTCTTGGCCTGACTTCCGGTTTAATGAGCTCTGAAGCGCCGCCAGATGGAAAAAAGTTCAAAGATGGGTAACTTGGAAAAGGGGGTCCAGAGTGTTTTTTCTAGCCCTTTTCCTCACTCGGGAGTATACATTCTTAAGGGGTGGCGGGGGAGCCCCAATAATTCTTTCAGCATCCGAACCGTTCTCTGTATCTTCTGGTCTGATTTTGTCTAACCCAAAACCAACATTTTTGAAGTGCACAGGACAGACTCAATGGGCGGGTTTAAACTTTTTTCAGCAGCTCCTGTGGCAGGTTAACTTCCTCGCTGGCGGGGAAAGTACAATTTTTTGCCTTTTTAAAAATGGTCATGTTGTCCCACTTCAAGTCCTGAAGATGGTGGTTCCCGGGAATCTAAATAACTCCACTGCCCACATTGCTGTCTAATGGTAGGGGGGGGGTGGGGGGGGTTTCTCCTGGGGCCCCGATCATCTCCACTTTTTTGAAGTTTTCACCCCAGGTTGTTAAGCTGCCCAGCACCAGCTGCTCAACCTCTTTCGTAAGCGACTCGTCACTGCCCTGAATGGGCTGATGACTGTAGTGTGCCCAAAACTTCAGGGCTTGACAGGGGGTCCTTGGGGTGCATCTTTGGGTGTAAGCGAGAGGCAGGGGGAAGAACACATCCCTGGGGGGCCCATGTTGGTGGAGCAGGTTTGACATAAATTTTCCCCCCAGCTCACTAGCTTTTTCCTATCTGCAGAAAGCTGGTGTCCATGACAATGACTGGGAACAGAGGCTGGGTCAGTTTGGTCTGGAGGACTGTTGGGATGATGGTGTTCCCGAACTAAAGCCCAAAAAACGGACCTCCTAAGTCCCTTTTTTGTCCAATGTTCGGATAAATGCAACCCCTTTTTGATTATCATCCACAGACCTTTTGTCGGAAAGCAAACGCAGGGGCCCGGGGAAGGCCCAGTGAGTCCTTCGATACCAGAACAGTTTTTTTCAAATGACTTCAGCGACAGACATTAAGCCCGGGGTCTGTAATCAAAATCCGTATCTTGGGTTTTTTTTGGGAAACGGGGATAGGTGGGCGTTTAAAAGCGGGGCGGCCTTCACAAAACTCCAGAGTCTGTTGAAGATCAAAAAGAGGGGGGCCCAAATTGGTCACCCGTTCCAATGGGCTGGTGAAACCCATCTGGCCGGGTGTTTTTCTTTTTTTGTTCCTCCTAAGCCTGGCCTCGTTTCACTGATTTGAAGAGCAGGAGGGGGGAAGGGGTTTATTGATGGAGGTTTCGGTTGTGTAAGAGATGTCGAATGGATTGAGGTTTTCAAATCTACAATAAACCATTCGGTCGTTAGCAATCGTTGATTACCTAATGCAGGGGGGGGGGGTTTGTAGTTTTTTGGCTCTCAGTCCTTTCCCCACTGGTTGGTGTTGGAAATAAACTGGTCTTCCAAATTTTTGAGTTCCTTTTTAGCGCTTAACTCTTTGTTCAGTGTTTTTTTCTGGCCCCGATTATCAAGACTTTGTCCCCCCTTTCTGTAGGCATCCCCCTTTGGGGCCACAAGATTCCCCGATTTTTTTGTAAACCATGGCTTACGTTGTTGAAAGGGAAAAAAAAAAAGGGAGGGTTTCCTGGGTTGGTATAAAGAAACCCAACAGTGATCGACAGTCCCAAAGCGCTCGGGAAAAGATGAATGCTCCTTTATTGTGGTGTAACAGTGTCCATTATTACGACTCTTTTTGGGCTTAAAATGCGTCTGTATTTTTGGGAGTTCCGGGGAGATTGGCTTTATTAAAATCCCCCCAAAAACATTAAAACAGAGTCTGGTGTTGTTTTTTCTTCTCTGTGATCTGGTCAGGGGGTTTCTGTAAAAACCAGGGTTACATGCGCTTTCGGAGGGGTGTAAACCTCCCAGAAGAACGAGTGAAACTCCCCCCCGGGGAATAAATTTCTTGCAGTTGAAAAAAGCACTTCTAGATCTGAACAGCATATCTTCTTTCACAGTTACATCTTGCACCCCCGTATATAAAACTTCCCCCGGGGCCCCCGGTTTCCCGTTATTCCTGGGGGTCCGCTCTGAACAGCGAAAAAACCGGGGATGGGGGCTGTCCCCGGGTTGGGGGTCATTGAGACGGGTTTCCGTGAAAAATAGAGCACAAAATGTATAAACCTTTTTGCCGGAAAAAAAAGGGTTCGTCCGTTTTTTTGGGTAAAGGGGGAGATTTGCCAATGGAGCAGGGAATGGGGGTTGAAATCCCCCTTCCCAGTCTAGGGAAACCCCCGTTTCCCCTTTTTTTTGGGGGCGTTTGATCAGGCTGCTGCTCCACCCCAACACGTTCAAAACGTCTGAATAAATTTTAAAACCCGGTAAAAATTTTTTGGTGTTCTGCCCAATTTCACAGTTCACCCGGGGAAAAATGCCGTGTTTGACAAACAAAAACAGGAAAAAACAAAAACAGTACAAACACTGGAGAGCCAAGCCTAAGCAGCCCTCTGCGCACCATGAGGGACTAAATCAAAATATTTCACCCAGGCTAGAGCCATCACAAACTACAAAACACCACCCCCCCCAATGAGGCTGCAAAGGGCCCTAATCACCACTTGCTGAAGACCTGAATGAGTTTTATTGTAGATTCGAAACCCCCCACACCCCTTCTGACCATCTCCAACACACACACACACACACAAAAAAGTGACATCCAGCCAAGTATGCTCTGCATTTAACCCATCCAAAGTGCACACACACAGCAGTGAACACACACACACACACACACACCGTGAACACACACCCGGAGCAGTGGGTATCCTTTATGCTGCGGTGCCCGGGGAGCAGTTGGGGGTTTGGTCCCTTTGCTAAAGACACCTCTAGTGATATTGCCGACCTGCACTCGAACCCACAACCTTAGGTTTGGAGTCAACTCTCTAACCACTACCACACTCCCCAACCGTTAACACAACCATTAACACCTGGGATTGCACTTCATCCTGCAACATCTGGACAAAACAGGGACTTATGTGAGGATCCTGTTTGTGGATTTTAGTCGCTTTCAACACCATCATCCCAACACCCTCCAGACCAAACTGACCCAGGCTCTATGTTCCGGAGTCTATTCTGTCAGTGGCATCACCAGCTTTTGACAGAAGAGACCGCTAACAGTAGTGGAGTCTGGGGGATCAATCATGTCAAAACAGCTGCTCACCAAACTGGTGCACCTCAGGGATGTGTTCTCTCCACTGAGCTCTTCTCATGTTACACAACGACTGCACTCCAAAAGACCCCTCTGTCGAGCTCCTGAAGTTTGCGACGAAAATACAGTCATCCGGCCTCATCCAGGAGGTCACGAGTCTGCTTACAGACAAGAGGCTTCTTTTTTAGCAGCTGGCTCTGTTCTGGTGCAAGTCGTACAACCTGGAGCTGAACACTCTCAAAACAGTGTAGTGGAGATGATCGTGGAATGCAGAAGAAACCCCTGCCTACCCCCACTCACCCATCATGAACAGCACTGTAGGCTGCAGTGGTCATTCAGACTCCTGGGAACCACCATTCCCTCAGGACCTGAAGTGGGACACATCACATTGACTCCATTGTTAAAAGGCTACCCCAACAAAGGTTGTACCTTTCCTTCGCCAGCTGAGGAAGTTTAAACCGCCACAAGGGAGCTGCTGGAAACAGTTCTACTCAGCCGTCATTGAGTCTGTCCTGTGCACTTCAACAATAACTTCTGTGGTTCCGGTTCAGCTACAAAATCAGACATCAGAAGACTACAGAGAACGGTTTGGACTGCTATGAAAGGATTATTGGTGCTCCCCTGCCCAATCTCTTCTTCAAGAACTGTGTGTATACATCCAGAGTGAGGAAAAAGGGCTCAGAAAATCACTCTGGATCCCTCACAACTCAAGTTACCCCATCTTTTAAACTTTTGCCATCTGGCCCGAGCTTCCAGAGTCTCATATACCAGGACAGTCAGGCACAAGAAACAGTCTTCTTCCCCAGACCAATCCTACCTCATGAACAGTTAACAGTGTTCCCCACTTTGGCAATAAAAATAAATGCAATATTAGCGCCCTTTATTGTTACCACCTCCTCATAGTACATACCGCATCTTACTATGGATCTCTTTCCAAAAATCTATACTCTATATCAGTTTCAAATCGTATTTATTTTTTCAAATAAAGTAGCAATACTTTATCTGATTTTTTTTCTTATTTTGTGTGTTGTCTGTGTTTGTTGTTGTGGTCTCTGTGGACTGGAAGTTTTTAGGGTCACTCAAACCAAATTCCATGATGTAAGCATACTTGGCAATTAAAGCTCTTTATGATTTGATCTATTACCTATACAGAGTCACTCCTCGATGGCACAATCTTGGCCAGATTGCGTGTTTGGGGGCAAGTACCTTATATTGGGGTCAGGTGTTAGAGGAGAACCAGTAGCAGCCTCCCCGCACATCTATCTCAAGGAACCGCCAACCCACCCCCATGAAACACAAACAGTACACAGGAGAGAAACACAGAGCGGCAGAACAAATGACTTGGGCTCCATAACTATCTATAAAACAAAATCCCAATGCGGAAAATAATTCCTGGCAATTACACTGTTGTACAGCCATTGGCCCGATGGAAACACTGGATGAATTTTCTCGATTTACAGTTAAAATAATTTTAGACAAAGAAAATTGCGAAATAAAAATATAACAATGTACTTAAAGATGCTGCCTTTTTTAAAAAAAAAAAAAAAAAATGATAATAATAATAATAATAATAATAATAAATAAACAAATAAATATTAAAATAAAATCCCCTTGAGAAGAGAACATGACGAATATAATAGAGCAACTCTGGTGTTTTCTGTGAGGGTGACAGTAGGAAAAACAACAGGCTTTGGACAAGAAATTAAAATGTCATGTGATTTAAACACAGCACATTATGGTCATACCTTAAGGCCCCTTCCCTTTAATCCTTTAGTGCAATATATCTCTCTGTGATTGCCGAGTACAGCTGTCCAGGGTTATGGGGACGGCATTGAGTCTCCATACTCAGAAACCACTGTATGATATTTCGTGTGTCAGAGAAACTTCTTTAAACAGTTTTCAGTGAATTTCTCCTTCCTCTCTGAGAAACTGTACTCATTGGTCCATGTGTGTGAAACTAAACACCTGATAATGTTCAGGTCCTGTCCCTACAGATGAGCCGTTACGACCCCCGATCGCGCCTTGTGACCTAAAATAATCACCCAGAGATATGTATGAACAAATATGTCCATGTCTTGGAGATTCTCGAAAAAAAAAAACCGAAAAAAAAAAAAAAAAAAAAAAGACAAAAAAAATTTGAAAAAAAAAAAGTTTCTCTGATTCCAGCGACCAACCAGATCCGACTGTCCTCCTGCCGTGCCTTGAGTGTTAGTGTCCTCTGTTGTAGAGTCTAAAATCTTGGTGTCTGGAGCATGGAACGGCAGAGTAAATAAACTCCTCTGACTTGTGCTGATCTCTGAATTTTTTTTTTTTGGCAAATGTGGGAGCTAATTTCTATGAATTCATATGAAAATTATTAATGAATTTCCAAACTGAGTTATTGTTTATTATTATTATTATTATTATTATTATAGTATTATGACAGATCATCTTGTGACTCACTCAGAAGCCTCCGGATACTGTTCGTTGAGTTCAAGCTGCCCAAAACAACAGCTTTATCAAACACTGCACAACGCGCTTCATGATGATCTGTTTCATTAAATTCACTTCCAAACTGTTTCTGAAACACTCAGAGGAAGAGTTTTAATCTTTATTAACTTTCCACTAAAACGAGGGCATTAATGCGCACGCACGGGCTTTGTTCCGTGGCTGAGCTCGCCTCGAGGTTGATCGTGACCGGAGCAAAAGACACATTTCCTCGGCCGCGCTATTTTAGTCTCCAAAGAAAGCAAAGACCTTGCGTGGTCTGTTCACTTTGTTTCTACTGCGCCAAACTAGTTTAGCAGTCTAGTTTTGCTCTTAAAAATATAGCAGAAGAAGAAAACACAAAAGCGGCATAGGCGGCTCGCGGAGGCGCGCAGCGACACAACAGAGCGGGCGGGTTGAGTTTATAAGGTTTAATGTTGTCTACAATAAGAGCGCACAGCGCACTTTCGGTCTGCGCGCTTTCTAGCTCATTGTTAACATAGAGAGCGTTTGATTTGCTGATTTTACTGAATACTACGCACACAGAGAGACAGATGGCAGAAACCGCCCCAGCAGCAGCCCGCCCGCCGGCCAAAGCGCCCAAGAAGAAGTCCGCCGACTAAAGCCAAGAAAAGCAGGTCAGCTGACCTCGGTGATCTGATCGTTAAAGCCGTGTCCGCATCGACCAAGGAGAGGAGCTTGGTGTGTCTCTCGCGCCCTGAAGAAAGCTCTCGCTGCCGGCGCGGCTACGACGTGGAGAAGAAGAACTCCCCGCATCAAGCTCGCCATCAAGAGCCTGGCTGACTAAAGGAGCCCTGGTAGGCAGGTGAAAGGAACCGGTGCCTCCGGCTCCTCAAGATCAACAAGTCAGCAAACCGAGACCAAGAAGAAGCTAGGCGAAGAAGAGAAAGCAGACTCCTAAAGCGAAGCAAGAAGCCCGCGGCCAAGAAACCCGCTGTGCCTGCCACAGACGAAGCCCGTAAGCACGAGCGCAGCGGCAAAGAAGCCCGCCGCTAAGAAATCCCCCAAGCCCGAGGCCAGAAACCCGCCGCTGCAGCCGCTAAGAAGGCCACGAAGAGCCCCAAGAAGGCAAAGAAGCCGGCGCCTAAGAAAGCAGCCAAGAGCCCCAAAAAGGCCAAGACTGCCAAACCCAAGACAGCAAAGCCTAAAGCTGCCAAGCCTAAAAAGGCAGCTCCCAAGAAGAAGTAAAAAACAACTGTTTTATTCCCCAACGGCTCTTTTCAGAGCCACCCACAAACTCTAAAGAGAGCAATTTACTTTATTGAAGTAAGGTTAGGTTAAGAAATGTTAACTAATTTGTGCCACAGTTGTACTTGTACCACCATTGTTAATTTAAAAAGGAATAAGTAAATTGAAAGTAATACATAAACTTGATTATCTGCTGTCGTAAACTGCAGGCAACGCGATAAATGCAGGCAACGCGATAAATAACAAGTGGTGTTTCTTTCATATACACATTGCACACAGCAGCAGGGATAAAGGGGTTTTTAATTGTTTTTTTAAAAAAGTTATTTTTATTATCTAAATATTTAACACTGAAGAACTAAAAAGACCATCTGGATGTTCTTCATACCAAAATCATGTTTAATTTGGGCCCTTGTTCTCTTTTTCCACCAAAAACCTCAAGAGAATCTGGAGCCAAACCAATAATAGAAACCATCCTTTCTGATCATGTTATCTTAATCCAGTTTTATCTATCCACAGTGATATCAGCTCCCCAGCAGAGCACTGCACAGAACAGAAGAAGCTTTAATGCCACAGGAACTGATCTTCCTCAAAATTAATCAGAATGAGCTTTATCTCCAGGAATGTTTACACATACAAGAAATTTGTTTTAGTGACAGAAGCTCCACTGTGCAACAGTGACAAGACAGGACACAGACAACAAAAATAATAATAAACAAAATATACAATGTACAAAAAAGCAAAAACACAATATATAATATAGACAGTAAATCCTGACTGTGGTTTCTTAAAGGACAACCTCACCTGTACTTTCTCCAGTTTAATTTACTGTCCAAATGGATACCAATACAATTTATAAGACTGAACTATTTCTATCTTCTGACCATGGATTGTCACCAGTATTACTGCTTCTGTGTGTCTTCATAAATCAATTAAACAAAAATAAATTACACCATGTACTAAAAAGCTGAACCTCTCTTCTATTGTCCAAATTATTATTTAGTTTGATTAGATCAAGATTACTGAGTATGCTTACAATCAGAAGAATGCAGTTCAAATTAAAAAAAGTGACAAAAAGATAAATTAGAAGAGTGTATCTGAGTTCACCTCGACTCAATGTTTTACATGTTAACTGTATTTAGAAAAGCCACAAAGCTTCTTTTCTTCTTCACAAGTTCTTGAATGTTTTGTCGTGTTGTTTCTAAAGCTGCAGAATCCGCGCGCCAGCTGTGGAGGCGTGGCTTCGGCGGTCGGTGTTGGAGGGAAGTTCAGCGATTGGTTTGAAATCTTACAGACTCTAAACCAATGGGCGATTCGTGACTCTTTTAAATACAGTAGAGCGGGACTCACGTATTCATTATTTCTGCCTTACAAGCGAAAGTAACAGTTCTTACAATCAACAATGAGTGGTGAAGAGGCAAAAAAACGGCGGTTTTTTTGTTTAAAGCGCGAGCGAAGGCCAAGACTCGCTCGTCCAGGGCAGGGCTGCAGTTCCCCGTCGGCCGTGTCCACAGGCTCCTCCGCAAGGGACAAACTACGCAGAGCGCGTCGGATTAAGAGAGCGGAGCGCGAGTCCCGTCTATCTGGCGGCTTGTGCTCGAGTATCTGACCGCTGAGATCCTGGAGTTGGCTGGAAAATGCCGCAAGAGACAACAAGAAAACCCGCATAATTCCCCGTCACCTGCAGCTGGCGGTGCGCAACGATGAGGAGCTCAACAAACTCCTGGGCCGAGTGACCATCGCTCAGGGCGGCGTGCTGCCCAACATCCAGGCCGTGCTGCTGCCCAAGAAGACTGAGAAACCCGCCAAAGCCAAGTAAACAGATCCAAGCGTGTTTCTGAAACCCAAAGGCTCTTTTCAGAGCCACCCATTTTATCTCTTACAGAGCAATTTTCTTTTAGTTCTTTGTTAAAGATAGGTGCACAGGTTTTTCAGCCTGGTTCTCTTATGAGAATCTGGAGAGTTGGTCAGATACTCACACGACACATGGTGTGACCCATCAAATATACCTAAAAAATAAATTAATAATAGTGATAATATTGCACTTTTTTTTTTTTCTCAGACTTAAAATCAGCAAGCTTTTATTTTGGCGGATTGCTGGCAAGTAAGTCTACGCGGTTCTGGGTTTAGCGCTGATTGTAAAGCAGTGAATAAAATGTCACAGTTTTGCATTGAGCTTTGAAAACATTAGCGGGTAAACTAGATTTATACTTTCAGTTTGAATAGAAATCTTATACATTATAAGACAGTGGTGCACACGGATCACCTATGTGCTATATATATATATATATATATATATATATACACACGTTCAGATTTAAGAAAAATAATACATTATATATACAAATGTTTAGTGTGGGTAATTGTAAATGCAATCAAAAGCTGGAGATAGTTTTAAACAACCATTTAAACCAAAGGGTAAAAAAGGATTATACAAAACACTGTCAGTAGGAAACTTGGAACGCGTGTAGTAGACTGTCTGATTGCACAAAGTTATAAACACAAAGCATTTTGAGCGGGAGACACAAACAGCTCCGTCTGAAAATAGGAGGTGTGCAGTCATTGGTTAACAGTCAAGATGTCAAACATCAGCCAATCAAACAGCTCCGTCTCTGCACCTTTATGACGCCATAAGCTGTGGCTGTATTGAGGCAAGAAAAATTTTAAAAGACACACAGCAGGCGCGCAAAAAAAAACACAGAGCAGCATTTTTCTACTCGAAACTAAGAGCAGAGACAGGAAAGCAACGTCCAATAATACAAAGCAAGAAGAAATGGCATTAGAACCAAGCAGAACGCTCGTAAATCCACGGTGGTAAAGCCCCCGACGCCTACAAAAGCAGCTCGCTCTAATAAAGCCCCGCCCGGGAAGATGCACCCAGCCACCGGCGGCGTAGAAGAAGCCCCATCGTTACAGGCCGGGACCGTGGCTCTCCGAGAGATCCGCCGCTATCAGAAGTCCACCGAGCTGCTGATCCGCAAACTTGCCTTTCCAGCGTACTGGGCGAGAGATCGCTCAGGATTTCAAGAACGGACCTGCGCCTTCCCAGAGCTCCAGCCCGTCATGGCGACCTGCAGGAGTCCAGCGAGGCTTATCTGGTCGGTCTGTTCGAGGACACCAACCTGTGCGCCATCCACGCCAAGAGAGTCACCATCATGACCCAAAGACATCCAGCTGGCTGGCGCGACCGCATCCGCGGAGCCGGAGAGCGCGCTTAATCCAACGCCGCATGCATCAGCGGAAATTAAACCCCAAAGGCTCTTTTAAGAGCCACTACAAATCACACTGATGAGACCCGTTTCCACTCGAACACTCGATATTTAAACATTAACCACCTGCCTTCACATTTGGAAAATAGTTCTGTCTGGGTTTACATTTTATGCGTTTGAACAGTTTTAGTTTTCCATTACTACACAGAACACTCACACATCTTTTTTGCAAACGTGACAGATGTGTTAACCCCGGTGTGTAATGGACTAACCTTAGATCTGTAAACAAATAATAATATAAACAACATACCATACTTATATTCCTTTAATGTATAAGTAGAGATACGTTTGTTATAATCAGGGTTGCCACAGGTCCCAGAAATATTTCCAGGCCAATGACAACTCAAAACCCGCCCAAATGGAATGAAAACTAGCCCAATTTTTCAGTGTCCAATCAGATTAGACAACGGCTGGATTCCCACAAAGGGCCTTAAAATAAATTTATATAAGTTTAAGTTTAAAGTATTCGCCTTTTGTCTACCCAAATTCTTAATATCACAACACTGTGTTTGTTAAATACACAATCTCATACGATAAAGGTCAAATAAGAACATATCCTCTCTGATATTTCTGACCCTAGTCAGAAGTACTAACTTGTACTTACTTTTTCTCTTCTCAGCACTTCTCTTTGATGCTTTTCTCTCCAGATCTCCAGCTGTTCTGTTTACACACAAGCATCAATATTAAAATTAACACACTGTTAAACTAAATTAACATACACTGGCTTTTATCAATATTATTACAAATATGCTTACTGGGTGAACTTGAACACTTGTCCCTTTGTTTTTGTTGTTGTTTGTCTCCTCTTTTTTCAGAACTTTTCACAACATTTTCTTCTTAGATGGTCTAACTGCGCAGCCTCATTTTGATTACAGATTTGAACAGAACTATATACAATCTCAGGACTGTTTTATTTTAGACATTGGTGCTTCTCAGGTGGTGCTGAATAGATTTCAGCAGTAAAGAGAGAAAGCATCCGTGGTGATGGTTTAAATTCATGGCAGCATATGTTTCTTCTTTGCATGTAAGCTCGAATCCTCATTATATTTAGCAAAGATTTCTGCTCTAGCCTGTTTCGTAGCTTGTTCTTTATCAGTGACATTTGGGAAAATGAATGCTCAACTGCTGCATTACTGAATGGTAGAGCAAGAAGACTCAATGCAAAATTCCCAAGATCTTCAAAGTTTCTATCACTTGCAGTATCTGTGTATGCAGAAACTTCTACCCGGAAGTCCTCTGTTTTGCCATCTTCTGCATTGTTCCATTCCAGAGTGTGAATTACTCTCCACTGTTGCTCTGCTTTTCCTACACTGTAAATGATTTCTGTTGTTTTCACAGTATTATACTGTTAATCTCAACAGTTTCTTGCTGTATAAGCTGTGTACAGTGTGTTACTGTAGATTTGGTTGTTTTCACAGTATTATATTGTATTCTCAACAGTGGGGTACTGTGTACACGGTTGACAGTATGTTACTGTAGAATTTCAATGCATTCTGGGAAATTATCAATTACTGTAAATCAAAATACAGCAGTGCAAACTGACCGCGAAAAACACCACACAGAATTTCGCAGGTAAAACTCCTATTTCTACATAAAAATAATTCAGGACTGGGTGCTATGCATTAACACTCTTAATTTCTGTCAGTGGGGGGTGCAAGAGAACGCATTTGAAAGAGTTTTTCCCGTAATGTCGGAAACATCGTGTCTTCTCTGCGACCTGGAAACGTGCTTCATCTGGTGAGTAATAAATATTAATATTTTCATGCATACAGACATTCTATCTAATAGATTTAATGTTAGTTTAGAATAACTGACCGCGATTTCGATATTCAAGGTTTATACTCAACATTTTATTAGTGCATAAGCTGTGTACAGCACTCTTTCAATGTAGTCTGCGACATGTTACTGTAAATTTAAATACTGTAATACGAAATGACCGCGAAAAACCACCACAAACTGCCATTTTGTGAAGAACTCTTTCAGTTCTCTGAACGCCTTCGCCTCGCGACGCTGTCTGTAAAGTTCGCCGTAAATATCTTGTAAGTGAAAAATCTTTATTTTTTTATGCAAACCAAAATGTCAATAATAGCGTTAATGTTAGTTTAACTGCCCGCGGCGTTGATGTTAACGGGGGTAACGAAGCGAACATCGGTCCTGAGAGCCGCAGCCCTGCAGAGTTTAGCTTCAGCCCTCATCAAACACACCTGAACAAGCTCATCAAGGTCTGAAGGGTTACTAGAGAGCTACAGACAGGCGAGTTTTCATTAGGGTTGGAGCTGAACTCTGCAGGGCTGCGGCTCTCCAGGACCGGCGTTCACCACCCCTGTTCAATAATATCATCTCCGGAACACATATTAAGTTTATAGTTATATCCTCACTGAGTCAAAAATATCTTAATTTGTGTTCCGAAGATGAACGAAGGTCTTACGGGTGTAGAACGACATGAGGGTAAATAAATAAACGACATTATTTTAATTTTTGGGTTAACTAACCCAACTTAACACCAGTCGGGAGGGATGTTATTATTAGGTTCATGAGACTCCATCTTGAAAAAAATAAATAAAAAAAGATCAGACGACTAGGCTCCAACAAATTTCACTTCATTCATACACTTTTGTTACAAATTAAATTCCATTAGTAACACCAATGGGCTTTTGCATAAATGAATGTTTAGAGCTTATCCCTTATTGTGACATGACTTATTAGAGATGATGCTACATAGTGTGATCACAATTTTTTTTTAATTTTTTTTTTTTTTTTAATTTACAGGTTTCTTGTCAGGATAAATCCTGAAAATTCGAAATGCAGTTCTGGGTTCCAGGTGAGCAGAAAGAGCGGGAGGATTGTTAGGACGAAACCCACAAGTTTCATCTTTCATTCGGGAGTTTGCACAATATGTTTTGACTGCAGAAATCATTCAGGTAAGAGTAATAATTGGGGTGTGCAATGGAGCCAATATCTGTAGTAATCTCAGAATTATTTGTGTCTGAATATTTAGAAAAATCTTAAAAATGGTGGAAAAGGCCAGAAATAACCAAATGTTTGTGAAAAAAAAAGATAAGTCTGTTTTAAAATGTAATTCTGTTCTCTTCACAGTTTTCATTTAACAAATATGCTTTTTATAACTCACAGAATTTATATATTTTTTAAATTATAATTGTAACATTTCTTTAAACAAGTAAACCAATACCAGATTTCTGAAAGACACACCGAAACAGCAGTGCAGTTATTTTATTTGCAGTTTTGCTGTGCTCATTTCATTCATGGAGTTTACACTCATTTGTGTTTCATAGGGCTGATTGAAACGGCCAAAAATTATCTTGATAAAATGTTTCATATCAGTCATATCATATCATTTTATATTCATTAAAGGTCTTTCCTGAGGTAAGTGTAAAATTGCTTGACATTATTGCTTTCTGTTTTGGCAATCAAATACATAACAATGTGAATTGCTTTTTAAAGGATTAGTTCACTTTCAAATGAAAATAAACACAGTCAGAGAAATATTAATTAATATTCTGACGAATCCAAATTTTATAATGGCAGTGAGTGATACCAACGAGTATGAAGCTGATGAAACTGCTTCTATCCACATTAATCCATCATAAACATACTCCACACGGCTCCTGTGGGGTTAATAAAGGCCTTCTGAAGCAAAGCGATGCATTTGTGTAAAAAAAAAATCCATATTTAAACAAGTTATGAAGTAAAATATGTAGCTTTTGCCAGACAGCCTTACGAATTCAAGTTATGGAAAAAAAACGAACTGGCATCACGTTAGTTACGCTTTTTTCACAAGTTAAATAGGGAAGGCTTAGGACATGGCGTAAGCTTTTTAAACTGCGAGAGTTTACACTTACTTTGTAAGTTGAAGGCGGTTTGGTGGAAGCTAGATATTTTACTTTATAGCTTGTTAAATATGGATTTTTTTGATATTCCAAATGCATCACTTTGCATAAGAAGGCCTTTATTAACCCCGCGGAGCCGTGTGGAGTACGTTTATGATGGATGAATGTGGATGGAGACATTTTTTTCAGCTTCATAGTCGTTGGTCCCGTTCACTGCCATTATAAATCTCAGATGCATCAGGATATTTATTAATATATCTCTGACTGTGTTCATCAGAAAGAAAAAAGTAATATACACCTAGTATGGCTTGAGGGTGAGTAAAGTTTGGAGTAATTTTCATGTGAAAGTGAACTAATCCTTTAAGGGCCACACTAACAATAAATGCTTTGAAAATAATGCATTATATTTGCTTTTATGAAGCAAATCAAGGAGTGAATTGCCAGAAACCGGTATCTGTTAAGCATGATTCAAATTGTTTATAATTATAGAAGGAAATTTTATGTTTTGTGTTTTTTAGTGAATATTGATGATTATTGATTTTTAATTGATTTATGGTGGTTTGTGAAAGTTTTTCAGATTCTGTGAAAAATTTTAACAGAATAAGAGATCATACAAAATTATTTTTTATATAGTACTGTCCTGGTTAAGATATTTTATATAAAGGACGTTTACATTAAGTCCACAAGACAAAAAATAACTGAATTTATTAAGAATGACCCCGTTCAAAAGTTTGTGAACCATTGATTCTTAATACCGTGTGTGGTTACGTGGATGATCTACAAATGTTTTTTTTTTTGTTTTGTTTTGTGATTGCAATTATCCATCAAAATGTACATTGTATGTTTACTTTTGAGTTAAAAAATATTAATGAAAAAAAAATTTCAGTAAATTTCAGTGGCTGCGGGGCCCTATGCACAAGCTTTTGCCCATCATTTAAAGGTGTTGATAATGGTTTTGATGATTAGTTGTATGTTTGGACTCAGTGATTGATTTGTGCTTATCATTTCTTGCAGGATTATCAGAAGTGCGACTTTTTCCACATGACACCAGCCCTCCTCACCTGGCCTTCATCCTCACCTTCTTTCTTTGTTTGACTTCTTTCTTTGTTCAACTGTGTGTAAGTTTGTATTTTAACTATTAATCTTTCCATGAATTGTTCACTGATTTTAATTATTAATTATAAATTAATTAGTCGTGGTTAAAAACAGATTTTTATTGTTGCATTATGTCACGGTAATTTAATTCTTAATTATAAATTGTTCTTTAGTCTTGTTTTTTAAAACATTTTCATGTTGTATTATATGCTATTATTATTACTAATGTATTGGTCTGTGATTTTTTTTTTTTTTTTTAATTCTAAATTGTTAGTCTTGTTTTTTAAAACATATATTATTGTTGTATTATATGCTATTATTATTACTAATGTATTGTTCTGTGATTTTAATGATTAATCATAAATTGTTGGTCTTTTAAGTAGTTAGATTTTTATTATGTTACTAATGTATTGTTTAAAACTTTTTAAATAAACTGTTTTTTTTGCAATTAAAGCTTCAATTGTCCTTTTTCCTATTTCCCATTAACAGTTGAAATAGCACTTTTACAGGTTTTCTACAAATTCTAAACGTTATACAGTAGCACTATAAAAAAATTAAAATAACATTTCATAACTGTATAATAGTATACAGTATTATTAAAAATCAACAGTATAATGCTGTATTTTGAAATGGTAAAAAATACAGTAAAATGCTGTATTCAATATTACAGTAGGCTAAACACTACTGTAGTTAGTATTACAGTAATTTTACTGTTGAATGAAATACAGCATCTACTGTAAAATTGTTGCCAGTAAGTTACTGTTAATTTGACAATAAATTTTTTACAGTGTACATCTCCCTTGAAGAGGTGGAAAAAGGGAAGATCATCAATCCTTGGCTTACTTGACGACAGAGTATGACTCGGTGACAGGAATTTGAGAGCCTCTAACTGTTTAATGTTATCTGGAAGTCTCTTCCTAATTTCCTTAGATAAACTCTAGCATGTAGTCCCTGCACCTGCGTTTCATGTCCTGTTCAGCTAGGTCACTTATTCCATTGGCTTCAAACAAAGCAAGACGGAACTGCACCCCAAAGTCTACGGCATCAAGTGGCAAAAGATTCTCATCAGAAAGGTTAAACTCCATGATGTCTTGCCAGCTCTGGAATGTCTTCGGCAAACCTATGCGCTCAAGAGGGACCGGTAAAATGTTAGAAGTTCCGTAAGAAGTTTTGCAGGATCAGGTTTGTCAAGTTGAAAGATTTTATTAAGTCTGTTTAACTCTGACACAATTGGTTGGATGAATTTCAGGTATATCAGGTTAATATTGTCACTATACATTTGGTAACAGCAGGTCCGCAGCATAGCTCCTCTCACTGTCTTTTGTCAACTGAAAATGCAACTTAAGCTCCACATACTGTGCAAGGATCCGGTTGATGCACTCACTAATAGCGAGCCACCTAGTGTCAGACAGTTGCAGAATCTTCAGTGGGCTTTCACCTACATTTATGGTTTTGTACGGTTCAGAATATTTTTGGAGACGCTGGGTGGCATTTGAAAACCAACTGTAGGTCTGAGAAACCATGTACTCAACATTTCTGGGGAGGACACTGACGGCTTTTGATGCACAGAGCTGAAGAGAATGGCACACACACTTTATGTAGACAATATGAGGATTGCGGTCACAGAATTTCTGTAGCACTGAATTATGTTGCCCACACATTGTGTTACAGCCATCAGTTGCAAGACTGCGATGCAATTCAGTATGGACAATTTGTTTTCATCCAGAAATTTGAATAATGCATTTGCTATGGTAAGTGAATCACCAGCTACTATATTGATCATTCCTGCAAAAGTGCTAATGATTCGTGAGAGCTTTTTGCTGTAATATCTGACGACTATACACAGTTGTTTCTTTATGGGGGTAATTGAGAACCACTGATTTAATTTTTAAAATGATATCAGTAGCTTTTACATGTAGATTGCTGTAGATTTTGATGGGCATTTCTGCAGTTCTAGACAAACATGATGATATGAAAGTCAAAGCGTCTGTGCAGGAAGAGGCAGAAAACCCAAAGGGCTCCACCTCAGAGCTAAATAACAACAACAAATATATAAATATAAATACCTACAAAATATTTACAACATACATCAAAACAAAAATAATAAAAAAACAGAAATGATATACTCCAAAAACAAACAATATATGGTACATAATACCTAAAAAAAAAAAAAAAAAAAAAATAATAATAATAATAATAATAATAATAATAATAATTGTATATATACAAAATACACTATAACAAGACATTTTGCTAGATGGGATAAACCATTCCATAATTTAATACCCCTAACTCTTATCAAGAATTGAACTCTACAAGTGAGATCTTTAGGAAGATGAAAACTTGAAAATTGACGAGTAAAATAACAGTGAACCTGAGAATTTACTTTAAAATACATTCTAAATTGCACTGGATATGTTACCCCCACTTGAAAATATTATTATACATATTTGAAAATTATTATTATCATAGATAGTAACAACCTGAA
Organism: Cyprinus carpio; assembly: GCF_018340385.1. Classification (NCBI taxonomy): domain Eukaryota; kingdom Metazoa; phylum Chordata; class Actinopteri; order Cypriniformes; family Cyprinidae; genus Cyprinus; species Cyprinus carpio. Next base: position 46,677,890 of record NC_056578.1, read on the forward strand.
GTTTATGAAATAAAGAAGCAGGTGAAGTATATGTTTGATTGGATACGATCCTAACAAAACGCTGCTGAAGAATAAAGATTTTTTAAGAGTAGTAGGAAAAGTACTCGCCCAAACTATATTATAATATGAAAAATATGGATAAATTAAACTAGAGTAAAGTGTAAGAAGACACTCTTGCTGTGCCTCAGTAGACTTAGTACTATTTTTTTTATAAATCCTTAGGGTATAATTTTTTTACAACTAAAATAATATATTAATATATATATATATCAAGATAATTTGTTTAAATTACACCAATTAGCATAAACAATTAGACCATCATTTGCATTATTAATCAATTAATTAAAATTTCAGTGATGAGAGAGAACTAAGGTTGTGTTTCAACAAACATTACTGGAGTAAAAATATTTGAAACATTCGACAAGACATTACATAAATAAGAAATAGCAATGGTCCAAGTATGGAGCCCTGAGGAACACCACAGAGTAAACTTTGTTTGCTGGAATAAAAACCTTTAAAACAAACAAACGGTCTTCTATTAAAAATTTAATTCTTCAACCATTTATTTGGAAAATCATGAAAACCTTATCTGTACAACTTTCCAATAAAATGTAATGATTAACTGTATCAAAATCTTGTGACAGGTCTAAAAAGATACTGCAAGTAAATTCTTGATTTTCAAACACAAGGGTATCTCAGCCTCAGACGTCACGCCTACAGACCATTAGCTAAACGTCTGATGCATATGGGACACACTTCAGGAGTGTCAGTCGTCATCGGGGTGGTTGAAATCTACAGGATTTTCTGGGAGACTTGTGTGTCGCGTTCTTTAACATTCTGCCTGGAAACAAAAAACAATGTGGTGCCAAACCCCCTCCTGAAAGAAGAAAGCCGCTGAGTTTACAACTGTGACGACGAGCGCTTATCAGGATCAACTAAATGCTGGATTTTCAAAAGTATCTGAAATATTTAAAGTTCACGGCATAGAATCTTTAAAATATGTCCGAGAGTTTTACACTGTTATTGCGACATTTCCACGCTTCGAAACATGACGGGGAACGAAACAAACTGTTTGAAATGTCGGTCAAAAGGCCTCATGGGTGGACCTTGACCAATGAAAGCTGCCATGAGCTCCAGACCTATAGCCGTTTTTTTCTTCTCGCTATTCATATTGATGTTTGTAAATAATAGAATTTGAGTCTAAGTGAAAAATAATTAATTGATATAATATTTTTTTTCTACATTTTTTAAATTAATTTTAAATAAATAAATTTTTTAATCATTTCCAGTATTTTAAAATTGCTTGTTTTATGTTTTAAAATTGCTCATTGTTTCCTGCTCTAACCAGCGAAGAGGCGTGCGCCATGTGACGCGCGCTGGTTTCAGTCAGGTCCTGTAAGCAAATGTAAAAGGCATCCCTGCAGCACTTCTCTCTTATTCGTTTTATTTGTTCGACTGAAATAAGAAATATCTTGATCATGTCTGGAAGAGGCAAAGGCGGTAAAGGGCTCGGGAAAGGAGGCGCTAAGCGTCATCGTAAAGTTCTGCGTGATAACATCCAGGGAATCACCAAAACCCGCCATTCGTCGTCTCGCTCGCCGCGGCGGAGTCAAGCGCATCTCCGGTCTGATCTACGAGGAGACCCGCGGGGTGCTGAAGGTGTTCTGGAGAACGTGATCCGCGACGCCGTCACCTACACCGAGCACGCCAAGAGAAAGACCGTCACCGCCATGGATGTTGTGTACGCGCTCAAACGACAGGGACGCACTCTGTACGGTTTCGGAGGATAAACACCGTAAACAACAAACACAACGGCTCTTTTAAGAGCCACCCACACTCTCACATAAAGAGTTAAAATTCATGTTTTATAGTTCAAGTGAATGATAATAATAATAATAATATCGCTTAATAAATGTTCTTGTAGCTCAAGTGGTAGAGCACTGCGTTAACAAGCGCAAGATTAGGGGTTCGATTCCCCGGGAACACATGATGGGTAAAAATTGATAGCCTGAATGTGATGGTAGTTTTTTTGTATAAGAGTGTGTTATATGTGTATATTTTTTATAATCTCTTTAAAAAGTGAAGTTTAATGCTAGTGTTTATTTTATTTTTGTTTTGTTCTCATATCGGATGTGTATGTACCAGGAGCACCTTAAAAAAAAAAAAACGGATTCCTCGTAAATACAATAATAATTCTGATTCTGAGAATGTAACTATTACATGTTTAACTGTTATGTATCTATTTTATTTTTTACTAGTTGTTGTTGTCTAAGTTTCTGTCACCAAAACAAATCTCTCGTGTGTGAACATACTGGGCAGAAAACATCTTTTTATTTCGGATTTTTAAAATCGGAGCTTGTATAATGTTATTGCTGTTCGGAGGCGGATGTCATAATGAGATAATATTTTTCATTTCTTCTTACATGGCATTTCCATTTGTTTAGCCTTCCTTTGAATTAAAGCGATTTATAAAATAAAGAGAAAACACAAACATGGCAATGATATTTAAGTTTGAGACGAAGTGAAAATAGCAGAACAACAGAGAAGAATAAAAAGTGTCTAATCGTTAATGTTTCTCTTTCTCTACATTCTCTCAATGGGTTTATGAGAGGTTTTATAAATTACACTATGATATTGATCTTGTGTTGATATTTAAGGCGCATTTGTTTCTATAGAATATAACCATCAAAAAGAGCGGGAATTGAAACAAAGGAAACATTCACGTGGGCTGATGTCGTTCAAACATGGAGCGGTGGGCGGGACTATCATTCCTCCGCCTGTGATTGGCCCTCGTTCCAGTCGTGATGCCTTGAATTCTCCAATTAAAGACGAGTTTATGGGTTTGACCAATGAAAACACACAATCAGCAGCTTCCACATCTCTGTGTAAATTAGCATAGATCAGTGAATAAACGTCTCTGTCCCGCTCATTCTAATCATCGTTTCTTGAGGTTTTGATCTCCAGCAGCATCATGCCTGAACCAGCGAAGTCCGCGCCGAAGAAAGGCTCCAAGAAGGCCGTCACTAAGACCGCCGCTAAAGGAGGAAAAGAAGCGCAGAAAGTCCAGGAAGGAGAGCTACGCCAATCTACGTGTACAAAGTGCTGAAGCAGGTTCATCCTGACACCGGGATATCTTCGAAGGCGATGGGCATCATGAACTCTTTCGTCAACGACATCTTTCGAGCGCTCGCCGGTGAGTCGTCTCGTCTCGCTCACTAACAACAAGCGCTCCACCATCACTTCCCGAGAGATCCAGACCGCCGTGCGTCTGCTGCTGCCCGGGGAGCTGGCCAAACACGCCGTGTCTGAGGGCACCAAGGCCGTCACCAAGTATACCAGCTCCAAGTAGAGCTCCGCTGCAGCTCTCACACACAAAGGCTCTTTTAAGAGCCACCCAGCTTCTCCTTAAAAGAGCTTCTAATGTTAATATTTTATAGTAAGGTTCAATTATAAATGTAAGTTGATCAATGATTGTTTCAAGGTCTGATATTAAACGTGATTCTCAAACTTTAGAATCGTCTATGATGGTAATACAACGTATTTATTGAAGAATCAAATTGCAAGAGTTATGGGAATCATTGCATTTGAATGAAGATCAAATTTTACTCCTATATCTAATATAAATGTGTTGTATACAGACCAACTCATAATATTAAAGCTTACATTTGGGACTTTAAAAAAAAAAAAAAAAACTTTCAACTGAAACTATTTTGTACTAATGCAATTTTATTTTGGCTTTAATAAGTGTGATCTTGCAAGTGAACTCTAGATTTATCTCATCAGACTTTATTCAATCTGTTATTGTTTATTAGTATGGAGCAGAGTCCTGCAGTCTGAGATCCTTTTCTATGTACTTACTATCGTCTCAGAAGATGACCGAATACAGAGACAATACAAACAGCTCTAAATATTACCCAGTTTATTACTGTACCACAGCTTACATGGATCAGCTGTCATAAAGAGAAATTATGTTGGAAAACTCTTTATAAATTATACATATATATATATATATATAATGTATTCAGGACAGAAGACTTGAGACTGAATATATGGCATGCTACGTTTGATTGTCAGCTTTTCTTAATCTTCTTTATAAACTTGGATTTTATTTTTCTTCACTTATTTTTGTTTCTAGATTGTTTGTGTTGTATTAATATATTCCTATATTCATGGTCCATGCACGAGTTCTGGGTTTGAATCGTTTAATTTTGTTTGAAAGAAAACTCAAAACAATCAATAAACCAATCCTTAAGGTTTTTTTTTTTTTGCCTCCAAGTGTCTACACATATTTAGGTGTTAATTTACTGCAAAAATAAATAATGATTTGGCCATAAAACAGTTGATTTTTAAGTTATGAAACTATATTTAATATTTTCCAACACATAATTTCTTACTTTATTTTTCCTCGTCCCACCGTCTTGAAAGAAAAAGCCAAGTATACTGGTACTTGAAAAAAAAAGTGCAAATGGAGCCATCCCAAGTTGACATTCATGTAGCCTGAGCTTTTAAACATACCTGATTGGATTTTTTTTTTTTTTTTTTTTCATGAGTCATTATTCTTTTTAACCCCCCTCCCCCTTCTATATTATATTATATAGTTCTTGTGTATAATATTTGTGTTTGCTCATCACACTCTCACACACTCTTCAAACAGCATCAGTGCATCATGGACTCTGTAAGATCACAGGAGACGCGGCTCGTTCTCCTTCAGATGAAGACTTCAGCTCCAGGAACTCAAGAGCAGATCATCTTCTGCTAGTCCTCCTCTGGGGAATATTCTTCATCTCCAGAGTCAGTGAGGTTCTGCTCCTCTTCTTCCTCACTCCTCATCTCCTCCTCCTCCTCATCATCATCATCATCATCATCTCGTCTTCATCCTCCTCCTCCTCTTCAGCATCTCCTCCCTCAAATTCACCTTCAGAAATAAAAAAAGAAAAAGAACAAGACGCTCTTAATGCTCAAGACTGGATGTTCAGATGTCATTTTTTACAGTAAAATACTAGAATAGCGTCGTGAAGTTCCAGATGCCAGAAGTTGAGACTTGAAGACAAATAACAATCTTGATCAGATGATCCACTTTAATACAACGCTGAACCTATGACTTCATCTTTAAACACGTGCTACAGTTATTTCACTCTACAGCAGGCACAGCGTCTTTGAGTCACACTGTTTATTTTTTCTGCGGTCCTCTTCGTAGTGTGAGACTGGCAGGGTTCATTCATATATAAGACTGTAGAATAGCCTGGGAACTATGTCTAATAAAAAGAGACTGTATGAGTGTGTCTCGCACTCACAGACGCTGCTGAGGAGGGCGCTGGCGTGCTGCCGCGTGCCAATTCATCAATGAACTCACACATCTTTCCTTCCATCGTTTCAAACAGCGGCTCTGTGTCAACTGTGGCCTCATCAGGGAAAAACAGAGGCTTTCTCAGCAGTCGCCGGTACCTGAAACACACACACACACACACACACACAGAGACACAGACACAGACAGTGTTTTAAAAGATAAGATAACTGTGGACAAACCGAATACACTTATGTAAATGTGTGAATCAAACGTCTGCTTTACCTTTTTATAGATGAATTGTATTCCTGAAAAAAACAGAAATATTAGGATTTTAGACTTTTTTTAAATGTAGGTTTTGTTCAAACTGCACAACGAGGAACACTTTTAATGAACTTAATCAGAAGTTATTGGATTCTGGATGATGGAATATTTCTAATTATGCTGCATTATTAGACTCTGTCCATGTGCAGGATTTTAGCAGCTGCTATAATGTGCGCTTTCGAGAAAGTTCCTCAGAGACTGAAGGAGCAGGAGTCCCTCAGACTGAGAGCAGTGTAGAGAGTAACACTGACCCTCCTGCTGCTGGTGAGCGAGCGGTCAGTCACGTGTGTGTGGGGTGACCCGGGTACACTTCACATTCAGCGTTCCTTTCCATCTCGAGCACAACCGCGTCCACACAGCTTTCAAGAGTATACTCCACCACAGGTGAGCGTGGACGGATGAGCTCGACACATGCGCAGAACCACGAGGTGCACGGCTGCCGAAATATACTCTGGGCTTCACGCGATCGCCAACCGGCATTTTTTGTCTTATTGCAACTCTCTGTTCTGGACTTGCACAAACTGCTTGTACAATGCAGTCATTTTCCAAAATGTAATTTATGGTAAAATATGAAGTCTGTTATCACCAGTTAACACAGACCAGAGACGCTGAAGATAGACGCACAGAGAAAAATACTGCAGCAGGCAGATCACTCACTGTTCATGATGCACGAACTACTGTAAGAAAATCTTCAATATTGATTTGGGGTTTATATGAATGTGTTTCTGAGGGGAGCTGACTGTCTTCAGGAAAGTTTACGTGGTATTTTCTTTTCATCTGGTCTCTGTATAGTTCATATTAAAGCAGTGTTTACAGCAGTAACCAAGGAAACGCTGTATCTGGTCTGTATCTGTGTTCCAGAGGCGTCTCCTGCTGTCAGAGAGAGAATCTGCATCTCATTCAGAGCTTCTGCTGTTTGTTTCTTCAGACATGTAGTATAATTTCACAAAGCTTGTCAGAACATTCTGTTTTTGCTTCAGATTTGGTTATTATTCAGTTAAATTATGTGTATGATTATTATTATATAACTAAATGATATGTATATGAATTAAATAATTAAAATTAAATAATTGTAATTACAGATTTAGGTTAAATAAAGATGTCAGTCTTTTTTTCCTCTCTCTCTTTTAAGGAAACAAATCAAAAAAAAAAAAAAAACTAATTCAACTGTTTCTAATATTCTGTATGCTGCTCAAATCTCAGACCGGCCGGCGACGGTGCCTAGTTCAGGTATGTCGAAAAACTCCCAACTCATTTTTCTCCTCAAATCATCCGAAATCGCTGCAGAAGCACAGGACCCAGTGTTTACAAAGTGAACGTGCCCAGGATGGGTCAAACACTCTTTATAAAAAAAAAAAAAAAAAAGGTCAAATAAAAAAATTTGTATAAATAAATGTAAACAACGATGTAGGACGATTTTGAAGTTGGAGGAGAAGTGTTGGGAGTTTTAAGACGTATCTTGAAAACCGTTGTACACAGAGTATGCATCGCGGGGGCTAGACCAAGACCCAGCAACAAGTGTGTATTTATTTTTTATTATTTTTTTATTTTTTTTAAGAAAAATTACAGATCGTTTGGTTATATAAGTTGCGACTGATAAATTCTTAGCGACTGAAGAAAAGGATCTTGGATGGACATGGAGGGTGAGTACATGATCAGGATACTTTGTATTCTGAAAGTGGAGTAATTATTTTAATATCTTGCCGTCATGTACTCTGCATGGAAGATATGTGTTTTAGTTGTGTGTATTGTGATCGCTCCGCGCAGCTTGTAGGTCTTTGTATAACAGCAATATCTGTTCACTCACAATTGTCTAGAAATGTATGATGAATAGTGAATGTTTGTCGTTGTTATTACTTGTAGTTCTGATAAAGAATAGAGCGATACGTTAGTGTACAAACTGCAGTGCTGTATCAATACACAACATATAACATGACTGTTTGGGTGTTTACCACCGATCTGTGGGCTCAGTAATGGTGATGGGTGTTCTGTTATTGACCTGCGCTGCACACGGTAGACCAATCACAACAGACTGCATCATCAGACCAATCACAACAGTTTAGCGTCACGCAAAGGAGGAGTTTGGAAAAATGAATCGTTAAATTAATGTTTGGGAGTCACTGAGCAAAAAAGGAAAAAATAAATGCATATTTTAAGATGATGAAAGTGTTTTTTGACCCTGCATGCACGCCAATCTTTTGGTTGGAGACTCCCAAAACCAAAATATGAACCTTTCATTATCCATAATAAGGGCACTTTAAAACAACATCGGCTCAGAACAAATACTTCCTTAAAAAAAAAAAAAAAAAAAAAAAAGGGGGGATCACAAACACAGGCTTATTTCTGATCTGTGTCACATTGTGTAAAAAAATCAGTTTTTAGTGCAGTGTAAACGCAGCCATTGGTTTTGGAGTTATGACTTCAGACAGGGACTACATCTTCAGTGTTTTCTGGAGAGCCGTGCAGATTTTATTTTATTTTTTCTCCCCCACACCACATCTGTTACTATTGTTCTAGAAACCATTTCAGATAAACCTGACCCTAAATTGTTATGTAAAAAAACTAAAGCTGTAATTGGTTGCTTTCCATTTTCCCTTTTTAAGAGGTCAGTTCCTGTGCCAGAATTAAACTGCAAAGTGGGACCAGACTTCATGCTGACAGTCAAACTAAAGACGTCAGACCTAGGTTACATTACTACAACCACTGTCTCTCTTTCAGTCCGACAACAAAACCGTTTAGGTTTCTGTCAAGAACAGTCACAGATCATTTTAGGATTCAGGTCGTGTGTGTGTGTAAAATGTACCTTGACTGAACTGGAAAGCGCGTTCGCTCTCCTGTAGAAGCCTCTCAAAGCCCGACGGTGAACGTCCTGCAGACGGGGTTTGATCCTGTGCTATTTGACTCAGGTTCTGCTGGATTCCCGAACACTGCTCACCGTCACGAGTGCTGATACATTCACGCAGCAGCGAGGACAGAAAAGCATCCAGGTGTGCAATAGACGTCTCTCTAGGAAAAGCATCCAGGTGTTGATCTGTGTCGTACCCGGTAGGCCTAGAAGAGATCAGCTATTCTTTAAAACTAAAAACTTCATAAAACATTAAACAAGACGTGAAGGACAGAGTGCTTAGTCTGTAAAAGAAACTAACGCCACAGAACTAACTTCACCTTGTTTTGCCGTTCAATCTCTTTTTGTTCCAGTCGGTTTTTTTCTGCCTTAAGGATCTTTCTGTTGGTCTTGTGCAGCTGAATGTCAAGATAGGCCTAGAGAAAACAAACAGAGAGAACAAGAGCGCTCACATCTGCTGATCATGCCACGTGGTTTGTTTCACTTCACTTTTACACACACACACACACACACACACACACACACACACACACACACACACACCACTTCCTTTCTGAGAATCCCCACCGCCATCTTGAAGAGCCACTGCACTTCATCAAATGGATTGGTTTATGTATTAAAATGAGCTGAAAATAGCTGTAACTTCATTAGCTGAAGCAGTAAATGGCTACCACAATGATAAATGGCAGTACTGGCGTATTCAGTCATATACTGGTATGTTTGAACCAGACGTTTATTTTCAACAAGAAGAGTACGATGAATAAGAATGAAAGTGAACTTCATGTATCGCTCTCTAAATCTCCAGATTTCGTTATCAAACTGCTAATAATGATTGCTAATGTTACACAAACCAGGTTCCCGTCCTGTGAGTTTGACAGGAGCGGCTACATGTTTGTGACGGTAGGGAAACATCAAACTCATCTTCGGTACACTGCAGTAGTTTATGAGGAAATGCTGAGCAAAAGACTCTTACTAATGAATGTTGCACAAAGTTTGTCTTCAAGCATATTCAAAAACACCAGATGTAACAATGTTTAAAAACTTGATTTTCACCAAGAGGGGGGTCTTTAAAACAGATAATACTCCTTGAAGCTCCTTAAGTCGTAATTACGAGTCTACAAAGGGACTGTATGGGACTGTTGTGTTTTTGTGTTCACGGAAACATGAGTATCAGCAACAGTGTTCTGGACTGTGCTATTCTTCTCGATCAGCTGACATGCTATCGAGCGGACAGAGCCGTTCATCGCTGGGGGTCAATCACGCGCCAGCGAGGGCTTTGTGTTTACATCAATGATGCGTGGTGCTGGCGATGATGTTGTGGTCTGCAAACACTGCTCACCCAAAAATACACCAATCACATCAACTTTCCGACCACGGTGGAAGACCTCCGGCAGTGCGGGTCGGCAGCAACACATCCAGCCCCATCACACTGAACACGGGGCCCCCAAGGATGTGTGCTGAGCCCCCTCCTCTTCAACTCTGCTGACCCACGAGCTGCACACCGTCACACAACTCCAACCTCTTCATTAAGTTGCGGATGACACGACTGTGGTGGGTCTCATTGAGCAACAGAGATGAGACAAACTACAGGAGCGTGGGTTGAGCCCCGGGCCGTGGTTGGTCGCAGCCGTGACAACAAATTCTCTCTGAACGTGGAGAAGACGAAGGAGATTGTGCAGTTGTTGACTTCAGGAGAGCGCACACTCAGCATGTTCCCTCACTGACCTCAACGGTGCGAACCGTGTGTGGGAGAGAGGTGAGCAGCACCAAGTTCCTGGGTGATTGCACATCACAGAGGACCTCTCCTGGACGCCAAACACCGCAGCACTGGCCAAGAAATCACAGCAGCGTCTCTACTTCCTCCGCAAACTGAGGAGAGCCATTGCGCGCCGCAGGCCCCACGCCCCCATCATGTACCACCTTCTACAGAGGCACCATCGAGAGCATTCTGACGAGAGCTGCATCAGCTGTGTGGTATCGGGCGCCTGATTGCAGGAGCGTTCCTGCCGGGAAGACTCTGCAACGCATATGTGAGAGCAGCTGAGAAGATCCTTGGTGGCTCTCCTCTGTCTCTGTTCCCCTCCCTCCGAGGGGACATTATGGAACCCGTCTCACTCGAAAAGCCCTCATGCCTTGCAGGTGACTCCCACCCATCCGTCACAACAAGCTTCTATCAATCTGCGTGCCATCACAGCTGTCGGAGGGACTGCATGAGTCTCCAGGCCAGGACCAGCAGACTGAAGGACAGCTTCATCCATCAGGCTGTCAGGAAGCTGAACACGCTCCCGACCTTGAGCCCCCCCCAAAACACTTTGGAATCTGATTACCGAAACCCTATTTGGAGTTTTAAGTGTGAGCCGATGTTAGAAGAGTCACTGGGCCCCTGGACACAGACGGACTACCTTGAAATCCTTCATGTGTGTTCTTCAGAGTTGTTGATGGCGTGTCCCGCGAGTGCGTTCTCCGAGCATTCGAATGGTGCAGGCCGTTAATGCAGAGAAGAATGGAGGAGTCGCAAGGCCAGAGCAAGCTCTCATCCAGACAATAGTCGCGGAACATCTCGCTCGTTGCTCCAGACACTTCCTCTTCCTCATGGCGTTCTTCCGACGCGGCTCCACCAGGGCGGATGCTCTCTGCAACGCCGGCAGCTCCACAGATGAGGCGTGGAGGCGAGTCAGGGGCGGGCACATGGACACTTCACACTTCAGGCATGCGGTTTAACCCGCCACTGGGACCCTTCTCCGTCTCCGCTGGCGTCCTCGGGACAGTAAATCACAGGGTGAACCTGGCGGCCTCTGAGAGACGTGTCGCTCCGGCTCTGGAGACGGTAGCGCGCTCTGATTGGCCACGACGCCGGCACATACTGTCAGCAAAGGCCCTTGGCCAGTTTGAAGTTCTTTCTGACCCAGTTGGGCGGAGCTGCGGTGACTCTGCCGGCACTCGGGGACTCGCAGACGGCCGTGGTCCGAGCGGCCTCTTGAGTCTGCGCAGGCAGGGCAGGCAGAAGTTATGGACCGCGGGGCACGCAGGTGTGGATCCCGGTACAGATCCAGACACACTGGACACGTCAGCTCCTCCTCGAGAACGCTGCTGTCTCCAGGCAGACGTCGCCATGATCAGAAGACCTGTGGAGAGCCGGACCACACAGATCTAGAGCTACTGTTAACAATAACAGTTTGCTTCCTAAACTAAGTATGTGTGAAGAATTTGCCAAATTTGGATAGTTTAACCCACAGAGGACATTCATGTCATTCTAAATCCACATTTTGCTATTTTTGTATTAATATAATTGTCAACAATAAATAACTACATAAATTACTGGTAATGTTATATCTCCAGCTGAAGACAATCCACTTGTTTTAAATAAGACTGAACACATTATAGAGAGTCCCAGTTACACTATTTCGATAGTCCACTTTAGACATTAACTGTAAGTAACTTTGTAACTACATGTCAGCTAGCTCTCAGAGGCATCTGCTAGACTGTTAGGTTTGGGTTATACAATAATTTGTTGTACTTGCAACAATATACTTATAATCAGTAGAACCATCCGTTTGAGCTTCCAAAATACAGTGTCGCGGTCAGACAGATATAGGCCCATTTTGTCAAATCTGAGCAGTACGCAGGCGGTGTACGCTCTTCTGTGTCAGCCGCGCAACAAGGATACATTTTTTACATGTATTTACACTTTGGTTTGAAAACAAACAGCGCATCGGCTCAACACTGCTGACACAGAAGAGCGTATTGGCGCCTGCGTACTGCTCAGAATTGCAAAAAAAATGGCGCTTCGCTGAGATTGGAGAGACACGAGAGAAGAGGAATTGTTGATAAAACATCGTTTTTTTGTTTTCTTTGGGTACAATCAGTATTCTCCTCCGCTTCATAACGTTAACGGTTTGAATCACTGGATGCAGATGGAGTATTCCTGACGATGCTTTTCACTCTTTCCAGGAGCTTGACACCTGTATTTATTTGACAGTCTATGGGACAGTCACAGGCCTCCCTGTTTTCATCCAGAATATCTTAAATTGTGTTCCGAAGACGAACAAAGCTTTTACGGGTTTGGAGTATCCCTTTAAGCAGACGGTCTACTAATACTCTAACGACTGCTGGTTGACATGTAGCTGCAAAGTTACTTTTTAGAGGTAGCAGAGAACACCTAAAGAGGACTCTTACAATAAAGTGTTTAGCGCAAAGTTCCTGCAGTGGTGACCAATCATTACGGGCCCAAGCACCAACAATCAGACTTCATAGCACTGGCATGCATAAATACAACGTTGATATTGTGTGATATTGTGTTGTCGTAGTTCTGCATGCTGTTAGCACGATACACTACCAGTCTTTAGAAGAATTCTCTTCTGCTCACCAAGCCTTGCATTCCGAGTTGATCCAGAACATACAACCAAAGCAGTAATATTGTGAAATATTTATTTTACTATTTAAAGTGCCCCTATATATGCCATTTCCAATAGGAGCCTTTCAGCATGCGTGTGTAAAGTAGGCTGTATGTGAATGTAACCGATCAGCGAAGACTGTAAAGTCTGAAGTGAAGCGGTAATAAAGTTATAGTACTCCAAAAGAAAAGGAATTGACTCTCTACATCCTGAACGAGTCGTCTAGTAATTAGAAATCACACTTCTGTGCCCGCTACACATTTGCATAATTCCTGCCTATGTTCTCTACGCTGGCCTGGCAGCGACACCCGGGGACCCCGCACACAAACTACAAACCCATCATTTAAAAAAAATAAAAAGTAATAAATTCTCAGAGAGTTCATAGCGCTGATTCACTAAACGGCTGACCTCTTGAAAGATGGATGAGGCGCTCATGGGAAAGGAGACGGTTTTTATGAGACTGAATATTTGAAACTTCTTTCCCCGAACGAATCTTTTGAGAATCGCTGAAATGATGTGATACTATAAAATGCATATTTTGAGGAAAGCAAAAGTGTTTTGGACGTACTTTGCAATTTTAATTGTAAGGTCAAAACAATATCAGGAAAAATTGCATAATAGGGACACTTTAAAATAACTGTTTTCTGTGTGAATCTCTGTTAAAGTGTAATGTATTTCTGTGATGTGCAGCTGTATTTTCAGCATCATTACTCCAGTCTTCAGTGGTCACATGATCTTCAGAAATCATTTCAATATTGATGATCTGCCTGCTCAAGAAACATTTGCTGAGTATTATCAAGTTATGTTTGAAAAACAGCTGAGTATTTTTTTTTTTCAGGTTTCTTTGATGAATAGAAAGTTCAGAAGAACCGCATTTATCTGAAATATAAATATTGTGCAACATTACCAATGTTCTTTATCATAACTTTTGATCAATCTAAAGGCATCACTGTAAAATAAAAAGTATTCATTTCTATAAATCTATATTAACCACATGTTCAAAAAGCTGTTAATTGTCATATGAATGCTGAGCTTTTGGATCTTTCTATTCATCAAAGAAATCCTAAAAAGGGACGGAAAGGCAGACAGCACAACAAACAGACTATTATACACTGGGAATTAATCATTAATGTGTGTATGACGCACAGGCTTACCCTTCAGGCAGTTGAGGCCTGTGTCACGACAGCAGCTTCAGGAAGAGAAAGGAGAAAGAGATCAGGATCAAGATCCCGCAGAGGAACCTGTTACACATTCAATGACTGAAACACACACCTACCACATCACCTCCAAAGGCGAGGCTGACAACCAGAGCTCTCTCACACACAAACCCACCTGACAGCGGCACAATGAAGACCACAGCACCCCCACTTTCATTCAGTCACAACACACACACTGACAGTCAGCACAATGAAGATCACAGCACACACACTTCATTCAGTCACAAACACACAACCTGACAGAAGCACAATGAAGATCACAGCAACACACACTCTTCATTCAGTGCACAAAAACCCACCCTGACAGCAGCACCAATGAAGATCACAGCACACACACCTCTCATTCAGTCACCAACACATCCACCTGACAGCAGCACAATGAAGATCACAGCCACACACACACTTTCATTCGTCACAAACACACTGTTCTGTTTGTGTTCCCTCAGTGTTCTAGGAAAACCCCCCCCACTATGAACCAGCACTCCACACAGAGACAAGCCTGCTCTCTTCAGTGCTCTTAATCATCAGTGTACCACATGTTCTTCTGACCTACATGCGGCCGCTTAAACACTTACCGTTTAATTATAATTTCTGAAAGAATCCACAGATTTGTTTTTGATGCACTTGTTGAGGCTGCTAGATCTACAACGAGACGTATAAACTAATGACCACGCGTGTACAATCATCTGTGAATCATCTATAAGCCGCTTATAGCCTCCGCACAAACTGAGAATCCGATGTCGCGTGAACTTTCCGGTTGGTTCTTCGTGATGTTTGTTTTTGTCTTATTGTGAAGAAGAGCTCATTCATGAATCGCCCACTCTCTTCGCGTTTCCGCTAACAGAATTTTAAACTTTACTGTCAGTTACGACATTGTTTGCAAACCCACCATACGGGTAACAAGCACAGTTCTGATTAAAAGCAGAATTTAAAAATATTTATTTTTCAGGTGCCGCACTGAACTGAAGTTATTAATAATATGCCAGTTGCGTTCTGGCTACAGCAGTGCTGACTAATGACGTCAACCAATCAGAAGACTCGCTTGATAGCACGTGACCAGTATATCAGGATGCTGCGTCACACGTCATCGCGGCTTGCTTCTGTCAGTGCCCAGCAAAAGCACGTTTGATCGCGGTGTTGTAGTGTTATGATGGAGGAGTTGTAGAAAATGTCCAAGGGTCAACAAATATACAAATACATATAATATCAACACTTATGTGCAAAGAGGTGTACATTACCTGCAAAGCACCATTTATAGACATATGCAACAGTCATAAAATAATACAAAAACAAAAAGCTTTAATAAAATAAATTACACAAAATTTAAAGTAAAATTAATTGTTTTTTAATAGGCTTTGAGATTCTTGGAAGACGAAAATAGTTGGGGAAACATACTGTTGAACCTCTTTTTTCAAAACAAATATATAATAGGATTTTGATGAGTGAATTTACTGCGGTGAATATGAACTTTTGCAAGAACGTAACACTTAGGTTAATAATAAAATATTCATTATTTTTTGTCCTTTGATATTATTTAAGAAGCCAAACAGTACATCCTAAAAGCAGGAGCAGAAGAGAAACCCTGGGAGCACACTGCCGATTGATAACAGGTAGAGCATTCAATCCTAAATAGCTGTGCTCGTGAAGGACAAGACCAAAATATGCATATGCAGTTTCCATTCGGGTCACACAAAAAGAGACAGCTTGTATCTATTGTTTGATTTAAAACCTTTTCACAAACACTTTTGCTGGGTAAATCTGTGTAACAAATTTGAAAAGAGATTTTCTATAACCTTGTTAGTTAGTATGTATTCCGACGACAGAGGTCCATACGTTTTATTCTCAATCAATATTGATCAACCACATGCCTTCCAATAAGGGACACCACATATGGAGTTGTTACAAGCTCCTTTTGAAAAAAGATATCTAATCTTTACAGTTTACATGATGAAGTAGGTGACAAAAAGCATAGTTTTCCTCCTGGGATTTCAAATGGGTCTAAAGATAAAGATCAAGTGCTACTGGAGTGATCTAACAGGAGTCCCTTAAAAGCATAACAGCTCCTTTGGGAATAGTGTTCCATGATGGAGTGGAGGGATTTTTTTTTTTTTTCTTTGGGGTGTACTGGAAACTTTAAATTTACATAAAAAGTTCTTCGTAACTTAAAAAGAAGACCTTCTGAGTTAAATAACTGGGAAACAAATCAGTGGCATTAATTGAATGCACATAGATAAAATCATACTTTTTCTTTTACAGGACGTTGAAGTCGGAGTGTAGTAACATCCGGAGATTTGCAGCTGTTAATAAGCTTTGAATGCACAACACACAATCGATCCTGAAGAGCCTGAACCAATCAGGATGGCCAGAAAAAACCTCCGTCTGTATCCAGAGAGCCAGAATCCCCTCGTGTCTTACTAGAAGCGTCAAGAGGCAGAAGGAAATACAGT
The DNA here is from genome assembly GCF_018340385.1 of Cyprinus carpio. Taxonomy (NCBI): domain Eukaryota; kingdom Metazoa; phylum Chordata; class Actinopteri; order Cypriniformes; family Cyprinidae; genus Cyprinus; species Cyprinus carpio. Next base: position 46,694,401 of record NC_056578.1, read on the forward strand.
TCGCTGTTGATGAAGATATGATACAAGCTACAGCAGCCTGACAGAATATCCTCCGAAGCATCGACAGGACTGAAGCAGAGCAACGACGCAGCGTTTAAACGGAACATGAAGACGTAGCTGTGATGACTGAAGAAGGAGGGACGAACAGGCGAGTGGACATCTTCAGGAGACCACAGCGTGCCGGACTTCAGGAGAAGTGTCGGAGGCTCAGATGAAGGCTGAGGACAGTGGAGCTTCATTGAAGCAGAAGAAGTCTCTTTCAAACATACTCCAGCTCTTTGTGCGGATCAGTAACACCGAGCCGCCTTGTAAACCAGGAGGATCTTCCTTTTAAAGAGACCTGCTCTGTACGACTCCAGAGGGCCGAGATACTGCAGAGGGCCCAGGATTCAGTCCAAGAGACTCCACGTCTGCAAGGTTTGTGACAAACCTCTTCATCTATCAAAGGAGTGAACGCTGAGGAGACAACATGACGCTTGCAACACCGTGTGAGAGACCCAAGGACTGCTGTCATCTGCTCCACAGGCCCTTCCTCCTGTGGCAGACACGAAGAAAAATCCCTTCAGCTGCAAGTCACTGTGTGGACACAGTTTCAGACGCTGGAGAAACCGCTGCGGCTCCACTGGCGCTCTCCATGCTGGAGAACGTCTGTTCATGTGCCGGCCGCTGCGGGAAACACTGCAGGACCACTGAAGACGCCATGGCTTCGTCCACCACGAACTGGACCAGGCAGAGCGCGGCTCTAGGAAGAGGAAAGAAACATGATGTAAGAAGCAGCCGGCAGCCATTATTCACCTGGAGCCCAAGGACCGGTTGCCACCTGAAGCTAAGCGGGCTGGAGCCTGGTCAGTACCCCCTGGATGGGAGGACTCTGTGGGGAAAACTAGGTTGCTGCTGGAAGAAAGAGGTTTTAGTGAGGCCAGCAGGGGGTTGTTCACTCCCTGTGGTCTGGTGGGTTTCCTAGCGCCCCAGTGTAGTGGTGGGGACACTATAAACTGTCAACAAGCACCGCCTTCGGATGAGACGTTGAAAAACCGAGGTCCTGACTCCTCTGTGGTCAGTAAAAAATCCCAGGATGTCTTTCGTTCAAAAGAGTAGAGGTGTGACCTCGGCATCCGTGGCTAAATTTGCCCCATTGGCCTCTGACCACCATTGGCCTCCTAACAATCCCCATATCTGCTGATTGGCTTCATAACTCTGTCTCATCTCACCAGTAAGCTGGTGTGTGGTGGGCGTATCTGGCGGCAATATTGCTGCCAGTCGCAGCATCATCCGAAGGTGGATGCTGCACACTGGTGGTGGATGAGGAGTATACCCTCTGACTATGTAAAGCGCTTTGAGTGCTAGGAAAAGCGCTATATTAATGTAAGGAATATATAAATTATTATAAAGAATGTCAGTTGGGAGATTGTGAATACTGTAGTATCATTACTGTTTTTTCTCAAGTGTCCTACAGATGTAATTGAAATAAATTTGAGTTGTATGTGTTCTTTATAAGAACCAGAGGACCAGAATACACTGGATCATTGCTACACTCAGTTGAAAGCATGCCTACCTGTGGGTGGACCGGAAACAATTTGTGCTGCAGTAAAAACAAACACACTGCTGCTAACAATGCCGGTCTTTTGGTCGGGGAACATGAGCGCGTACAAAGCATCGTGTTTATGCTCTCCGACGCACAGTACGAGCCGCCAAACTCCGATACAGGGAACGACTAGGAGTCTCATTTTCAGTCTAAATGACTCCCGACGCATGTGGCAAGGACTAAGGACCAGTCTGTCCCTTTGGAAACAAATCCTCTGCAAAGGTGAGAGCAGACCCGTCGCTGGCTGACGAGCTAAACACTTTCTACGGCCGCCTTTGAAAAACAATCTAAGCAGCGTGAGGTCTGCCGATCAGCGCGTCAGGCAACAGCAGTCAGAAGCGCAGCGATAATCAGTGTATCACCGTGTCTGGAGGCAGAGGTTTGGAGGGTCTCTAAACGCGTATGATGTGACGTCAGTGAAGAAAGCAGGGACCTGGATGGAGATTTCTGGCTTGTGTTCTGAGGTCCTGCACTGATCAGGCTCGGCTGGTTTGTTTACATCTATTTTTAATGAGTTCCCCTTAACTGCCTCGGTGGGTTCCCATCTCCATTTAAACAATCTGTTTTATCATCCCTGTGCCTCAAGAACAATAACCCATTCTTGCCTGAATGACTATCGTCCAGCCGTGAATCACCCATACTATTCACATCAATAGTAATGAAGGTCTTTGAGGGGACTGGTTAAAAAGTACATTTGCTCCTCCATCACAGGAATACTTTATACCCTGTTCAGGTTGCCTCCGGCCCAAATAGATCCACTGATGATATGCCATCATGCTCACATCCTGCCACTCTTCTCTCACACACATTGACAGCAATAACAGGAACTATACGTAAGCTGCGTATTTATACGACTATAGCTCAGTTTTCAATACTCTAGTTCCGCATAAAGCTAGCTTCTAACTCATGGAACCCTCGGCCTGATTCTTCACTTATGCAACTGGAATTTTTGATTTCCTCACCGGCCAGACCATCAAGTGGTGAAAGCAGGCCAGTTCACCTCCAGCTCCATCACCCTGACATTCACCCTGAGCACAGGGCTGTGTTCTGAGTCCCCTGCTCTACTCTCTCTACACACATGACCTGTGTGTTCTTCCCACAGCTCCACATCTGATTATCAAAATTTGCTGATGATGTGGTTCTGGGCCTCCATTCACAACAATAATGAGACAGCATACTTGGATGAGGTAGAGAAACTCCACCATCATGGTGCCTAGGACACACTGTCTCTCTCTGAAGTGAGTAAAACTAAAGAGCTGATTGTGTTTGACTACAGGGGAAGAGGACAGCAGCAGCCCTATACTCCTCTAATGATCAGGCGGACCCCTGTGGAGAGGGGTGAGCAGCTTCAAGTACCTCGGTGTAAACACATCTCTGAGGACCTGACTTGGACTACACACATTTCAAAACACATGTGTAATAAAGCCAGACAAAGACTGTACCCTCTGAGACAGCTGAGGAATTCAGGGTTCACCTGCAATCCTGAAAAGACCTTTATATTCACAGAAGTGAGGCCATCGGAAAGCGTCATTGACTCAGTGTTATCATCAGTGTGGTATGGGAAGCCCAGCTCCAGTCAGGACCTGCAAAGCCCTGCAGAGAGTTGTGCTCTTAGCTGATGCGCCTCTCAGGGTCTGCTCTCCCCTCTCTGCAGGACATCTATCCTCAAACGCTGCAAAAGCAGAGCTAGTTAAAATAACTCAAGGACTTCCATTCACCCCAGTAACCATCTCTTCACTTTGCCGGCCATCTGGTAGCACTTCTGTAGCCTGGTGGCAAAAACTGAGAGGACTTAGGAGGAGTTTTCCTTCCTTCTTCCCAGGCCATCAGGGGCTCCTAAACTCAAACACACGCACACACTACAAAAACCCTCTTTTTTTAAAACATTCTGGACAATGACTTTCACTAAATAATCACTTAATCATCCAGGTGTCGGAGCACGCACAACATTTCGTACGCGACACACATTCTCTACCTCATATCTACCTAATCACTGCCCCGTACTGACAGTGTCACTACCTGGTTTTGCACAATTCGCCTCCTTGTACACCGCCTGGGTATCTTAATATTTAAGACTACAGTATACTTTTCATGCAGCATTATTTTCTATTCTTTTATTTAATTCTACAGTATACATCTTTTTTATATATTTCATTCTTATGTTTTTGTATTGTTTACTTTTATTTTCATTCTTTCATACCTAGTATTTATGTAATATTTTCCTCATGTATTGTATTCGTTAATACTTGCACTGTCCATGGAGCGGACCCTGACTCACATTCACTGCTTGTAAATATATGCTCTATAATAATCGTGTATTTTGTTAAAAAAAAAAAAAAAAAAGGCCGGTAGTGAGCGAGCTTTGTAGGCCATTTCTTAAACTGAGTGTAGCAATGATCCAGTGTATTCATTCCTAGTCCTCTGGTTGGACAGGAGGAAATATGTTGATAAAAGTTCAGCATGACCTGCCTAAGGTTGGATTTGTTAAAGTAATCAGCGATGATAAGAAGATGTGTCAGGATGTTTGTTGATGTTGCCGTGAGCACATCGTGGCGCTTAGTACAAAGCTCAGACCGGTGTCAGCTGGTGTGGGATATTAGTAAACAGCAGTAACCCAAAAATGAATCGATGAAAACTCCCGGGGCAGATAGAATAGGTGGCAAATAAGGATAAATGGTCCCAGATGAGGCGAGCAGGAGCGCGACAGAGTGGAGATATTCCTGGGGTCACCCCCATTTCTTGTTAATCATGAAACACACTCCACCACCTTTGGGATTTAAACGGCGTTAGCTGTTCTGTCCATCCGTAAAACAGAGAAGTTATCAGGCACGGCGTTACAGCAGCGTCCGGGACCGAGGGCGTTAGCCATGTTTCAGACAAACAAAGGATGTTACAGTCCCTTATGTCCCATTGGAAACTATCCTGGCTCTAAGATCGTCCATCTTATTCTCCAGAGATTGGACATTGGCGAGCAGAATGCTCAGTAGAGGAGTACTGTGAGCTCTTTTCCACAGTCTGTTGCAGAATCCCAGCGCTGTTTCTCGCAGTGTTTCTTGATCCATCGCCGTGGTGGTTATTCAGAGTGGCCTTATTGCTATTCATTTCGGGCGTTCCAGATAATCTTAGATGGCCACGATGGGTTTGAGGATTAAAGTGTCCTGAACACAGGTCAGTGAAGCGGTGTCCAATGTCCCAAAGTGTTTTCTTTGTTGGAAATTATCTAGTGCCGAAGTTTATGTAGAAAAGCCCAAGTAAATAAAACAATTAAATATAAAAGAAACACATTCTAAAAGCGGAGGCGACCTGACGGCGTCGAACTACGGCGGCCACCATCTTAAGAAGATATTAGTATTTCCTTCATGTTCCAGAAAAAAGCTTGGTCATGTTTACAAGAACTCATATAATTCATAAAATGAGCCTAACCAGCAATCTGGCGTAATTTGGACATGTTAATTATCTTCTTTATTGTTACTTATTTCGAATTTACTCTTCATCTGAGACTAACAAGATAAAGGATGAACAGTGTTTCTGCGCATTGGTCTGTGATTTCAGCTGAACACAAGAACAGCTGATCGATTATGCGATTTATGAACAACACTAATCAACTGACGATGAGGAACATAATTTTGTGTGGATTTGTTTGTGTACTGTTTTTGCTAACGATACATTCTGGGCTCTGAGATGGACAGAGAGTATGAAATTGTATTTATATATATATTTTTATATATATAATCATATATATATATACTATATCATAGATATATATATATATATATTGTTAAATTCTATTATTGTTGAAATGAATGAAGACAACCCTCAAACAACTAACAAATACATCCTCAAGTTTACATATTGTGCATAATAAATAATCATCTCCTCGGTTTCTGCTGGAAGACAAATCGCTGCCTACCACAGATAATAAATGCAGCATCTCGTGTGTATATGATCTAAATAAAACCCAAAGTGTACAACAGCATTTAGTTTCACCAAATTTACTTAATATTAAGTGGTTTAAAACATACATGAAAATAATTTTAACCCACAGCCAGATCCACCACCAAAATCATAAATATATATTTATCTCTCTGTGTCTCTCTCTCTAATTCATTCAGTTTGCAATTCAATTCAATTCAATATGTGCTTTATTGGCATGACAATTCTTACAATGTATTGCCAAAGCAGTGTTTTACATGAATGAATCCTAGAACAGATGATATGTGTACCAAAAACATTGCATGTACATGGCATTTAAAAAGTAGAACAAATAACATTTTGAGAATTCTACGAACAATTTATATTTATTTTCTCTCTCTCTAATGGATCCTCCACACATTCTCTAAGAATAAGTAGCTGAACAGCTGAACTCTACTTATAACTAATAATTATCCAACTTGTCTTCCCCCCCCCTTTTTTGTTTTCTTCAGAGCGCCCTAGAAACGACAAATATTAAGAGAAGACATTTAGTAAACGATTTGTGCCAGATGAGGACATGTTGAGTGCGGAGACATCTAAGGTTCGGATCCCACAAGATCCCAACGGGTCACTGCATCCGCAGCGTTTAATCATCACAGTTCCCATGTGATCTCTGCCGAGTGAAACAGGACATTACATTTTTTTCAGGAGCGGAGGATATACAACCGACAATTCACTCAATACCTCCTGAATGGTTGAGGTATAATTATGACAGGGTTTCACACGATGCTGAAGTCTAAAGTATTTGCTTGTACTTACAGTCCCTCTTCATATCTGCTGTTGTAGGCGACTGGGTTCCTATCTGAATGGTTGAAGCCCAGGTTTAGAAAGACAACCTGGCCTGGATTGCACACAACTGGCAGTGTGTAGGGAACAATTGTGACTGGAATCTTCGTTGTCCCTCTCTACTCAAGCAAACAAGTCTGTCCTTCTTGACCTCCCTCGCTTCCCGTTGTATACTCTGAAGACAGTCGACGTCTGCATGTTCATGTCCTTCAGGGAGGATCTCCTAGAGCAGTTCATTTAGTTGTTGAGGCCATGGTGAGAGAACACCAATCCTATGCAAAAACCTACTTTCTTTACAAAAGAACTCCAGGCTGCGATATTGGTGTAATTTCTGTATACTGTTTTCTTGGGATTAAGTGGGAGATGGTGCATTTTTGCAGGAGACCTTACAAGGTTTATGGCGGGCGGGTGTGTTGAGGTGGGTGTGGGCATGGGTTTAGAGGGGGTTGGGGGGCGGGCTGTGCTTTCTGGCTGTGGCTGTATCAAGGCCCCCAAAAGAGGCAATAACTAGACTCGACGCAGAAGTAGCCACACTATGGGATGCTTGGTAACTTGCCGTATCTCGCAGCGCCAAGAGTTTTGTTCCCCTGTGACTTGTGGAAGTCTTCCTATTTTTTGCACAAAGGATGCACCTGATGACATCACGATTGTGTTGGCAAGGCTGTAGAGAACGGTTGGTTTGCATCATTCAGATCGTGGATATTTTTGTTTAGTAGCACGCTGAGCTCTTTAAGCACCTTGCGTGTCGATTTAGGAAATATGAACGCTTAGTGAAGCAGCAGTCCTCCAAAGACTTCATCTTGTGTTCTCTTCAGATAGGGAGTCCGTTAGACTAACCAAGTTCCCTTTGTCTTGTAAATATTTCTTGTAGCAATTTTCAACATCTCTATGAATGTAACTGGTTCCTCTTTATGATCCTTGGTTTTGAGAATGCCAGATACCATTAAAGAAATCATATTTCGTCTCAATATCTCTTGACAGCTTTGATGAATTAATGTGTTTATGCCCGCAGTTTTATTTGCAAACCTTGTATCAATCTGATCTTGCAAACCTGGAGGAACCCCAAGAGCCCGCTATAATTGAATGTGGTGTTGTCTTCTGGGTCATTTTCAGCTATTCCTCTTCTTTTTTAAATGCATCAATGGCAGACTTTGTAATGGCCAAACACTCTTCAAAGTCTGAGGATGGCTTTTTAGTTTCACTCAGCAGTTGGTTTTTGAGAACTTGCCCCAATGTATCCTTAATACAAGAATTGTTGGGATCTCGTTTAAGGGCCCTTTTCTTCTGCCCATTCTTCTGCCTTTTTCATATTTGTTGTCCTCTTTTACATTAATGTAATAAAACGTGCAAGTGTTTGAGGAAAAAAGGCTCTGTGGAAAAAAAATTTTAAAGCCAACTCCAGCAAACGAATGCATTGTTTACGATTATTTCCCCCCTTTTCATACATGATTCAAGAATCAGTCTGGAAAACTGTTCCCTTTCCTTGTCTTGTGATTAATATATTCTTGCAAATTTGTCCATATAAACCCCCCTTTCCTTTCACCATGCTGTTCAAGAAGTCAAGAGCAATGTAAATCTTGTCAGTTTTTGCTCAGTGAGTATTTTTAGACAGGCACACAATCTTTGGATGTGCCAGACGAATGCTTTGGGTTTCTTCTTGTTCTCCTTCTGAGTATGTTACTATGAGATCCTCAAAAAAGGCTTCATTATTGTTCCAGGTTGGGGTTTTCCTCATTGAATCGCTGTTCTATTTTGGAAAAGGGAATTCCTCCATAAAAGCTTCAACAAGTGTGAATCTGGGACATATGAGTTTATCAAAGCCTGAAAAAAAAAAAAGTATTATTTCCATAATGTAGATAAAAACATTAAACCTTTCATATATTCGATTCATTCACACCAACTGAAATATTTCAGGTCTTTGTTTGTTTAAAATGATGATTTGGCATACAGCTCATTTGAAAAACCCAAAAATTCATATCTCCAAAAAATTAGGAGATCATGAAACGGTTCTCTAACAGCTATTAACCTATCATTCTGAATAACTAAATTAACTCTAACACCTGCAAAGATTCCTGGGCCTTTTAAAAACTCCAGCCTGGTTCATTACTCAAAATCCAATCATGGGAAAAGGAGGAGGTTGGCATAGGGTTAGAAACCCCATCCCATAAAACGTACCCTGCTACAGAAACGCAAACATAAAATTAACAAGAAACTTACCCGGGAACTGATGGGTCCTTAACAAGGATTTGACCCCCGGTAGTGAAGCCGGAAGATACTGGAAGCTATAAGGAAGACACTCCCCCCTTCTTTCGACCAGAGTACCAATATTGGTACATGGAAGTAAGAACCATGTGAGAGATAGGGAAGAAAATGAAGAGAGCAGAGATTAGAATTACAAACCTCGCCCTGCAGGAGTTAGTGAGACTATATGGTGCTATCTGGACAGAAGCGACTAGCCTCAGGACAGATGCTACTGTACTCTGGACATTTAGAGGATAACGCCCCTCACACACAAGGAGTTGCACCTGATGATTTCGAAAGAAGCACAGAGAGCGCTCATAGGATGGGAAGCGCATGGGCCCCGAAACATTACAGCATCGTTCTGTACCAAGATGAAAAAGATCAGGAATGAACCCTCATTCAATGCTACACACACCAATGACAGCGATGAAGTCAACAAGGATCAGGGGAGAAGTGTCCTGAGAAAGACCTCACCATTTTGAAGGGGGACCTAAAAAGTCAAAATTGAATGGATAACTATGGGTACGAAGGTGTAAAGGGGCGTCATGGGCTAGGAGACAGGAACGAGAACGGGGAGGCTGACAGACCTGTGGCGCATTGAACAACTTGATTTTCGGTGGCAGTGTTTTCCCTCACAAGGACATCCAAAAAAGCCACATGGGTTTTTCCAGATCACACAACCAAAGTACCGATTGACCACTTCTGCATAGTAAGAAATTCAAAAGGTCTATGTAAGATGTTTAGAGCGGGAAAAAACGACGTACGTGGCTTCGGACCACCACCTCGTGGTGCCCAGGCTAAAACTGAAGCTAAAGAAGAACCTGATGGCAACAAAACTGGAACAAAATAAGTACAACTTGCCTTCCTGAGAGATACAACAAGCAGCTAGAGTTCAGGATAACCCACAATAACAAGTTTCGAGCCTACAGGGCCTGCTGGAAGGGAGGAGGGGACTCGTGAAAGCAAAGTTTGGAATGGATTATGGAAGCAGTTAACATGCCGGAAAATGCTTGGCCCCAAGAAGCACCAAACACAAAGAGTGGATTCTCTGTAGACACACTGGCCAAGATTCAGGAGAGGGAAAAACAAGAAGAGGGCGAAAATGACGAATTAAAGGGGATCACCTGTTATCAGTGCCAGGGAAGTATTTAACAGGGTTATGCCCAAACAATGAAGACCTTGTCGACACTCAGCTTAGAGATTAACAAGCTGGCTTTCGCAAGGACCATTTCACAAATCATAGTTGAGCATCATTAGAGTGGAACTCACCCCGTACATTAACTTCCTGGACTACGAGAAAACATTTGACAGCGTGGATAGAGAGACCGTGTGCAAGCTGCTCCAGCCAATGGGATACCTACAAAATCTCACCATTATCAGGAAACTCATCAAGGGACAAATTTCAAAGTGGAAATGGGGGGGCAGCTCACTGAGGCTTCCAGGTGAGGACCGGGTCGACAGGATGTTCTCTCTGGCCATTTCATTCCTGGCGAAGGCTGGATGAAGACCTCCATAGCTCAGAGTAGGCACGGACATCCAGTGGACAAACCTTGGACACGGCTAACCTGGACCTGATTTCAGCGACTTTGGCACACTTTACACCACCCATAAACAAGGGGCTCAGATGCAGACATCAAACCACGGACAGGGGAAAACACGGACAGCATTTATAAATTGCGGAAATCTGGAGATCCAAGGACTTACCAACGTTCAAGGCTTTCCCTTTGTACGAAACCTAGGACTACAGCTGCCATCACCGATGAAGTAGGGATTTCCATTAAAAAGGATCCATTGGAAGTAGCTTTTTCCCTACGATATTAGGTGAAATAAAATTTTAAAAGACTAAAAGCATGCAGTCTTACCATTCTGTGCATAGCTCGCCCGTCCCAAACGCTAGGCACCGCAATCCCTTTTTTTGCACAAAAAATTGAAAAATCCCCCCTCCTGGTCAAAAACCCTTTTCCACCTGCCCTTTTTTTTTTTTTGGAAATTTTGTCACTGAAAAAAAAGCTAAAAAAACAAAAAAGAAAATTTTAGTTTGTCTTTATATCTTTCATTTACTAATACACCTATGTAACCGTTATCAAAAATTACCCGAGATGGTTCAAAAGTACCAAACCTAGAAAAAAAAAATATAAGCACAGGAATTACTGGAAACCGTCGAGGGGGTTTTCCCCGGAAACCACATTCAAAAAAGCTTTGAAAATGAAAGTAGGAAAAATAGTTCCTGCTCGAATGTGGCAGATTTAATGTACAATTTCGCGGGAATCTAGTTATGATGATGGATAACAGACATCAGACCCTAAAGGGTTATTATATGTGTGTGATTTTTTTTCAGCAAAAAACCTTTTTCCCTTCCCTCAAACTACCCCAAGGGTTTAACAGGGATTGTTGGGATATATTTGACTAATTCTACACTTGCATTGAAAATGATCAAAGAACAGAATTTAAACGACACCTTAACAAAGGACAACCAAAGTTTTTTTCTTTCCCGTAAAAAAGAAAATTTAAAACCTGATCAATTGCCCGCAACTCTCAAAGAATCTCGCCTGAATTTCGATTGTCGTTTAGAAATCACGCAGGCCTTTGACTCAAAGAGGTTTATTTTCTTTTTGGGAAAATTTAAAGCTTGTCTCCAAAATCCCAAAAAATAAAATAAAAAAAATAAAAAATAAATAAATAAAAGAAAAATAAAAATGTTTTTTTAATAAAAAACTTTACAACAATATAAATTAATGGTGTAATATAAAAAATGAATATAAAATTTTGCTAGAATCTTAAAAGAAATACATTTTATTAGAAACAGACAAAAGTGGCCCAGACTAAGAGTTAACTTTTTTTATTTTAATTTTCTCACAAAAACATGTCTTTGAGGTGGATGGGTGGTATTTTGATGAGTTTTTTTGGATCAAACCTGAAGAAAAATTTTAGGTACTAAGGTGAATCTTTTTCATCTGCAAAAAATCACTATGGTTATTTGTGGATCAAATAATAAAAAGGTATTTTTCACACTTGGGCGAGTGCAGCAGTGGGTTTTGGGGGTTTTGGTTGTCTTTTAGAGTGAGTGTGTTTGGTGTCAGAGGAGGTTGTCCTGGTCAGCAGGGGGGTGTGTTTGGGGTTGTGGCTTTCATGAGTGTTTTGTGGCCGGGGGTTTCTTTCAGCTAGGGGGTTTTTCAGCTGTGAGTGGGCGTTCACTTTTTTTTGGGCGCTGGAGTTTCTGACTTGGTTTTATTTGGGTGAGGGTTTTCCAGGGGTTTTTGGGCTCCCGGGCCCGAGGCGAGGGCCGGAAATTCCCCTCCAAAACCCGTTGGGCGATGTCCTGGGTGGGAAACCCCTTCTTTAAGGGCCCGGGAGCCCCAAAATTTCCTCGGCCGATCCCTTCTCAGCTTTTCTCCCAACCCATTTGGGGGCCCCCAATCACCCCGCATTTTTGCTTTTCCCCCCATGCCCCCCAAGAAAGTTTAATTCTCTTTCAGAACCATGCCCGCCTGCGCCCCACCCAGAAGAGAGTAAGAATCAGAGAGATAAGAGAAGCATACTTTTCCAAATATTGCATAGGCTTGGGCTCTCAAAAAAAATCTTTTAAACCACTAATTCAAACATCAGAAACCCAAATATTTTTAAAAAACCCTTTTAAGGGAGTTCTTTACCTTGCTTTTCTTCTGTTTAGGATCTTTTTCTCAGGACAAGGGGAGTCCACTTTTTACGGCCCTTTGCCGTAAATTTCAATCACCCTTTTTAATCAAAACTTTCAATTTTACGTTTAATTTTTAATATTTAATAATCCCGAGATTTTTTGACTCACAAATGTCGAAAATTTTTCTTTCAGGTCCGGCTGATAACTCTTTCCCTTTTACAAAAAAAGAAAACAATAAAACTTTTCATAAAACCCCAAAACACAAAGAACCAGCGGGCCGACGGGAGAAGAAAAACGAGCAGTTTTGTTTGGGGTGTTCAGTTGAAAAATAAACCTGAATTAGTGGTTTCCCCCTCCAGAACCCTCCAAAAATTTTGAACCTCGAAGCTGCTGCACCCTGACCCCAAAGCACACTTCTTAATCTCACTAAACGAACATTTCCTGCGGGAAAAACGGGCCTTTTTAATGACTTTCACTGGGGGCCAGCACCGGGTTTTTACAAGTGTTCGGGCCTTCTGGGGGTGTTCAGCTAAAAGCTCTGCGGGATTCTGATCACAGGGCATTTTCCTCTAAAATTTAAAAAACGTTCTACTGTAATTTTTAATGTGCAAAAATCTTTTAAACTTGATTGTGAAAATCTTGTACGGTCTGTTTGCTTTTTGTGTATGTGCATACTGTGCATGTTCCCTTTTCAGTGGGGTCCTTCGACTTTCAAGTGGGTAACCTGACAATTGGGATACGCTTCAAAGATCTACTTTGAGTGAAAACTAAACGACCAAATTTCCCCCAATTGGCATGAAATTTACTGCACCCAGCTGCCCTGAAAAAAGCAGGAGCAAGAATAAAAGGCAGCGGGTTTGAAAGGAAACCCCAAGTTTTTGCTTTGGACCCGAGCGAAAGTATTTTTCCCTTCCTCATTTTGGGTCTATTCGTGAAAAACGATTCAGCACTTTTCGGAACTTAAATGTTTTGGGCGAATGGTGCTTCAGCAGGGGTCGCTCCAGGGGGAGTGGGTTGTGCATTTTCAGGCTGCATAAACCTCTATCGTGCTGAAAAGGGCCACCCCCCGGTGCCCCTTTCAGCCCTAAAAAAACATTTCCAAAAGAGCAAATTCCTCTAAAAGTTTCCACGGGGGGTCTTTTTTAGAGACGAGGATCCCTTATAAGGACGGGGTTTTGCCCATCGTATCTGGGTGCGATCTTTACCTGGCACTGGGGATGGCCCGATCGCGCCTCCGGGGCCCCGGGGAAACAAGCAGGCTGAGGGGGGCCTTTGTGGATGAGTCAGGGTTCCCACTCGGGAAGAGGGGCCCATCTTGGAGCGAAAAACCGGGCTCCACTAATTCAGGGGGCGGGGCCCCCTTTGCCCCTCACGGCCCCCAACCCTTTGGGGCCCCATAAATCCTTTTTTTTTTTTTTTTCCCCCAATCCGCAGACCCCCCCCGGGGAACATGCTGGGCCCTTTAACGAGCGTCCCACCCTTTACCCATGGACCCCCCCCCGACCAGATAAAAGATGGGCCCGTGCCCCCAAAATTTGGGATCCAGAGATCCACATCCCTTTCCAAAGGGGGAAAGGAAACCGATGGAAACCCCCACTCCCGACCCTCGGGGCGGGAAATGATTGGTTTTTGGGGGGCACGTGTGGTTCTCAGCCCCCCCGCCCCGGTCCCTTTTTTCCCCCGGAAGGGCTAAACGAGCCCCCCCCGGGTTTTGGTGGACAGCCCCTTTTTAAATTTGCCAGAAACCACCCGGTAGGCTCCTCCTCCCTCACCCCCCTTTGATGGCGGTGCAGAAAAGGGGGGTTTTAGGTGCCCCCCCCCCCCAAGTGAAAAGGGGGGGGTAGACTTTAATTGGCCCTTAAGTCCCCCCTCCCCCTGAGGGGGGGCCCCTTTGTGCTTTTCCCCGGGCCTGTAGGCAGGGCATCAAACCAGCGGGCCCTATGGGCTTGGGGGGAAGCTGTTTCCGCCTTTACACGTTTGGGCTTTACTGCAATTTGCCCCCGGGCCAAAGATGGGAACATAAACTCCCCCCCCCAGGGAAGGCTGGGTGAGAATTTTTTGTTTTTTTTTTTTTCCCCTTTTTGGCCCTCACCCCCGATGGTCCCCCAAATTTCCTTAGAATAAAGCTTTTTTCCTTTATCACTGGGTCCGGGGGGAAACCGGCCAAGCCCCAAACCCAATCCATAAGGTTTTAAAAGGAATTCCTGTACAAAAAAAGACGACAGGAAGAAAAAAAAAAGAACTATAGGGGTTATTTCAACAAAAGGGGTTTCAAACCTTTTTAGGAAATTTCCCAAAACAACCCAACATAAATAGTACTTACTAAAAAACTGTAATGACAAGGGTACCGTTAAAAAATACAGTGCACCGCCAGTATTTTGGGACCCTTTGTCACCCTACTACCGTAGTACCAGAAAAGTGCAACCCTAAATGTGGGCTACATGGATGCCTCCCCCACGGCTTTTGGGGGGTAAGTACAAGGGATGCAGTCTCAGGGGTTTGGGCGCCCCCAGGATTTAAAACCCTCAATTGGCCGAGAAACATTGCCTTTTTGAACCTCCAAACCCCTTAACCCCCCTGGAGGGAAAACCCTTGTTCAACCCCAAAATGGTTTTTCCCGAGGAAGCCCCCGGGGGAAAGGGGAGTCCGCGGTTCCCCTGTTTTCCTTTTTCAAAACCCGGCCCAAAAAAAGGTTTTTCTCCCAAAACCCTCAATCCATTTTCATTGTGGGTAAAACCCGACCCGTGAATGGAAATTTTTTTTAGGTTTTAAACATAAAATTGGGGTCACGGTTTTAGGGGCCAAATTTTAAATTTCCCTTTTTTGGCCCCCTCCCGTTCCTCGGGGAAGGTTTTATGCTAAGATAAAACACCCTTTGGACCCCCCCTCTTTTTCCCTTCCCCGGGGGGCCAAAAGGGGTTTCCCTTCCCCAATTGAAAAAACTTCCGGGGTTTCCTTTGGCACGGGTTCCCCAAGGGGTTAGGGGCCTACACGCACCCCCGGTCCCAACCGGTTTGTTTTCCTTTTTGGGGCCCCCCAAATTTTTTTCCCGAAAACCCCGGGGGGTAATCCCGGGGGCCCCCCGGGCCCCCCAGGATTTTTCGTTCCCAAGGGTTCCCCCAAAATAAACCAAAACCCCCCCTTTAAAAGGGGAACCAAGGGGGTGAACCGGGGGAAGGCCCCCCCTTGCCCCCTGGGAAAAAGGAAGGGGCAAAACCCCCCGCCCCCCAGCCCCGAGCATTAAGATGCTACTTTTACCCGGGCAAAAAACTTCAGGACCTCGACCCCCCTTTTCGTTTCGGAGGCCGGCAGATGGGGAAGGGCCCTCCCTAAGGGAGAGGGTTTGGGCCCCCTGGTTGTGGATGCCATCGTCCGGCTTATCAGGGACAGGGTGTGCCCTGCCCGTTCAGGGGTTTCAAAACTCACTCAACTAGAAGTTTTGCATCCTCCTTTGGGGGGGGGCCTTTGGGACCCGCGACACATATATTTTTTAGAGTTTTGGGGGTGGCGCCCCTAACCCCGGCAGAAAAGTCCGGGCGCCCAGGCCTTCCCGATGAAACTATGGAACCCTGGGGAAAGGGTGGGGTTCCTTTTTGAGACCTAAGGGGATTCGTATGGGTTTTCCATGGGATAGCCTTGAGCCTGTGTTTCCCCTGGAGACTTCTGCCTTCCAAGAGGGTTACAATCACCCATTTTTTCCATAAAAACCCCAAAGGGTGCTATATGTGTGTTTTCTTCTGAAAACTCCTTTTTGGGAAGGGGGGCTTCCCTTAGAGTTCCTATTTCCAAATGGAAAAGGGTAGTTTTCCCCCCGGGGTTTTTCCAGTCCCCACCCAGTGAAGTAGTGCTTTGACAATGGGGAGTGGGGAAATACTTTTTTCCAAGGGCCCCGCCTCAAAAAATAGGGGTTTCAGGCGGCTCGAAAATGGCAATCTGGTTGGGATCCCAATTCGTCGGTTTATGAAGTGATGCGAGAGGACCGATTGAAAGGGGGAAAGTCTGGGTTTTTATGGTAAACCCCATTTTGTTTAAGTAAAGGGAAAAAAGACGCACGACCCGTCCCCGGTTGCTGACCACCGCTTTAGCGACCTGGTTTACCGGTCGGCTTCCTCAGCGAAAAACCTGGTATGCTTTTTCCCTTTCCCGCTTTATTATAAACCCTTTCTTTTTTCAGCGGGGAGGTTTGGGGCAATAATGCTGCCAAAGGGCATTTTGTTTCACTCCCAAATAGAGTGGTCTATTGAAGCGTATCCCAATTACCTTAGGGTTTGTAATTAAAATAAACTCGGAAAAGTAAAGGGAAAATAAGGAAAAATTAAAAACAATTTTTGCCCTTCCTTTTTCAAAGAAAACTTGACTCTTTAAAATCCCTACAAACTATTTTTTTTTAAGAGAAAAACAACGGACTCCTAACTATTCCCCAAATGAAAAGGTTCTGTCACCCCTAATTTGTATTTTTTTTTTTGTTTGGCTCTTGAAGCTCTTCCACATTAATATGGGGGAATTTAAATAGAATATTACATATAAGATATAAATCTGTCAAAAGAAGGTACAAAAAAAGCCCGAATAATCTGCTTTTTTTAAAAGGGATCTGGTTTCAACAGACATCAACCCCCCAGCAAACAAAACCCCCCAATTTTTTTAGAGAACAGGGGAACCCCTGAAGGGTCACAAAAACAGACACCCAAAACCAGCAAAAAAGAAATTCCCTTTTAAAAATACGAGACTTAAATTTAATTAAAATGAAGGCATGGAGTTAGGTGAAAGTAGTTTTTCAGAGTGCTTGTGTTAGGGTTGGGTGCTGTGTGTCACTGTCTTCTATCAGTTATATGAATGACTGTGGTATGCCACATGCACTGTAATGTTTATATTAAATATAAAAAATTCAAATGAAAATACCAACTGGTCGTTTTATAAGTATGCATCATATGTGTTAAGGGCTAGATTTTTGCTGGAGGAAACAGCATGGTGTGATGAGCGTACCTTCAGCGAATTGATAACTTTCCCATTCAGCCCTACATCTGAGAGTCTTGTGTTAACAGGGCAGATGTGAGCTCTACAAGTTTTAAATAAGCTTCTCTAATACTTTTTTATGAACTGATTCATTATAAGTGCTATTAGCATTATAAACAGTGCAGAATACTTTTTTGTTTATTAAAATAGTGTGGCCTTTGTAAATACGGGACAAATCGTATAATTTTACATTTAAATACGGGACGGGAACGCAGCAAAAACTTTGCAGTAGATGGAAACCGACTGTTCCTCGTGAACCTAGTGGAAACTGTAATCCTGAACAAAGAACTGCACACCAATCTCACAGATACTTATACATTCATTAACCCCTACATCTAATGGAAGTAAAAACCAACACCTTGTCGCCTTTCTACTTCCTGATATGAGTCCACGCTCAGCTTTGGCCGCGTGATTAAGACATTTGTGAGGCTGAGTGTTCAGGGCGTAGCTCTGGCAGCTGTTTTCATATGTAAATTATTGGTGACTGCAGGCTCGAGAAGCGAACCATCGAATTTGATTCGGGGGGAGCGGTTAAGAGGGTTAATCAACTACTCAGCCCCGACTAAAACATGGTCCAGTGTAGTGACACGTCCCTTACTGTGCTATCAGTCCAGTTCGTGGGTGGGGGAGGGAAACCAGCGGGGACAAATATGTTCCGGGGGTCGACGAGGGTCCGCCATCAGGCAGTAAGGTTGCTGGCAAGTAAAGTCTACACGGTTCTGGGTTTTAGCGCTGATTGTAGAGCAGATGAATAAAAATGTCACAGTTTTGCGTTGAGCTTTGAAAGCGTTAGAGGGTAGGCCCTAGATTTAGGCTTTCAGTTTGAATAGAAAACCTTATACAGTAAGTTAGTCGATCTAAATGGTAATGGGCATTAAGAGCTGTCAACCATGTTGGTACGCAACAATGTACACAACGCTCTTATTTGGTCGCGCAGGCAGAGCCACCTAACGGATGGGCAACCCTGAGTATGCACGACCTTCTAACAAACGACAGAATCTTCTCCATAAGATCCAACTAGATGGGTGCACTTGGATCAAAAGAAAGGCACCTTGAGGTTGATAGGAAGCAACTCTCAGGAGTTATCCTCCCAGCACATGAAAGCACTGCCTCAAAAATACACCAACTCGCGGTCCTGCAGCGTAGGCCACCGGATGGGTCTAGAAGATCTTGTTCAGGCTCCAGTCCACCTCATCCCAACCCCGATCACCCCATGGCTCTGAGGACGCTCGGGCTCCTTTTACCCAACACCACAACACACCCACACAAGCGGGACAGAGGAGGAAAAGAGAGAGAGAAGCCACCCTGACAACCACACACACACACACACAAACGACACAATCACCGAGAGCGAGACAAACATACACACCCCACAGAGAGACACAAGACACATCACACACAGAAGACACAGACACACAGACACACCAGAGAGAAGGAAACCCACACACACACACACACAGAGAGAGGAGAGGCCAAAACACACTACACCCACAAAAGAGAGAGCGAGAGACAACACCACACACACACACACACACAGAGCGTCACACACACACACACCCACAGCACACACACACACACAGAAACGGCGCGGAGCCCACAACACACACACCACACACACACAATGCGACACACACCCACACAGAGAGACACACAACACACACCATCAAACACACGAGCACACAACACACACACATCACACTAACACACACTACCTTTTCACTATAGTAGTAAGACCACCCACACCCACACAGGACACAGAGAACACCCACTACACACAGACAGAGAGAGCCACACCTTCATACACACACCACACACACACACACACACCACACACCCACACATACACACACAGCCACAGAGGAGGAGAAGGGAACACAACGCACCGACACACACACACACAAACACGCCCACAAGAGAAGAGAGAGACACACACAACCACACACAACCACAGACCACGGGAGGCACCACACCAACACACACCCACCACAACACAGAGACACATGACACACAATCAGACACCACACCACACAACACAGACACACACACACCACACACACACACTACAACACAGACACACACCAGAACACACACAACACACACAAACACACAGACAACACACAACAACCACCCCACACACAGAGGACGAGGACACACACACGACACACACAGACACCACACAGGACACCACACACACACACACACAGACACACACAGACACAGACACAGACACACACAGACACAGAACCAGCCACACAACACACACACCCACACAACACCAGCCGTAAACAGGAGACACCGACAAAACAACACACAACAAGACACACGATCACCAGCACACATCAACAAACAGCAACACACACACACACAGAGGAGGAGAGAGAGGACACACACAACACAGCACACGAAGGCAACGACACACACACACCACACACACGACACAACAGATCGGTTTTTTATACGCGGGGGGTGTACGAGGCCAGGTACGGTAGTCGTTTGCGGCCTCGGAAATATTAATAAGACAGGTTTCTTGATGTGATCGGTTAAGCAGATAGAGATCTCGCGAGGACTGGGGTTCCATTATTAAATGCAGGTCGGTACTGTCTCAAAAGAGAAACACGCGAGGATAAATCTTCGATTCTCAAAGGTTCTGATTCGTGAGGTGACTGTGAGAGCTAGATCATATATTATTGAGTATAAAGTGCGCTGCAGGCAGTGAAGCTCGTCTCATCCGAGTCTCTCACACCCGAAGAGCTCGCGTCCAGTGCTCCTCACTCTAATCTCTCCGCACTGTGCTACTCGGTCCCTAGTGATACCACCGTTTGTTAATACTTTCTCATCCTATTTCTATCCCTCCTGACTGCATTCCCACACAGCAGGGCCGTCGCACCTCACACTGGACGTCACACAAACACCCCACACAATCAGGAAGCGCGAGACGGACGCGCACTTGCTTTGATACACATATTTACTATTTCCTTTATTCAGTCCTCTGCACCAAAGGCACAAATGCAAACAGGGAAAAACCTTGCACATCTCACAGCATGCACACAAGAACGAAACACTGGATGACACAAACCGGCTAGATATACACAATAAAATAATTAAAACAAATAAAACAAATAAACACAAAGGGCATGTGTGTCCACAAATAGCACATATTCAGTGTTGAAACTGACAGCGGAGTAGCACACATCAATTACCCACGTGTGATGACAGTAGTCAAAAAAACATAAACAATGGTGCACAGATGGCTTAAATGGAGGTCCGCAAGGGAAAGGCGACTAAAACTCTTTTCAATGGGTCCTTTATTCTGAAAAGTAGTTTCCGTCTGCACAGCCGATGCTTAAGTGAGACGAGGTGTCAACCATGCGACAGGGTTGTTCGATTGTCATAGCTGAGCCGGTCGTGGCTGTCAAGCATCGACAGGCCCGAAAGAAATGATAAGTTCAGCTATAGACTACTTAGTCACCTTTTCTTGTTCAACAGCAAAATACAACACGAAAAACATGCGCCGTATTGTCGTACAGTTTGCTGTGACTCTACAAGTGACCAACGAGAACTGTGCCAGAGGTCACTTATCCGCGATCGAGGTCTTCAAACTAGGGACCGATTCTCTAAAGTTCGTAGGTTACAATTATTAAGTAGGTTACACTGTTGATCAGTGAGTCAGAAGCTCTTGATTCACAGTGAAGTATTGCTGGTAGTGAAGGCTTTCACAAGTGCCAACTGTAGGGGACGCAGTCTACGTCCAGAAACGCCGAGAAACAGCATACGGAGCGGGCATTCATATGCACAAACGTCGACATATATATAAGAAATCTATAGAAGCCACTACACCGAAAAGCCTCGGCATGGATTATGACCACTGTTTGGTTTTATACTAAGAGTTCTGGTATGAATGGTAGGGGTAATCTCTTAGACTGGAGCTCGGTCAAACGTGGGCTTTAACTGAGCTCAAACGTCTCTGGCGCCGAGCAGATAGAAACAAAACGCTACTGGCTCTATTGTAAAAAATGGGGGCAAGGGTAGCGTATGCTGGATATGTCCAGCAACATCGCTTCCGTGTCAGTGTTAAACGTTACGCCACCACACAGATATATGCTGCGGTTATCAACACAGTTCTCTAAAGCTTCACAATAGACATATCGAGAGGAAATAATACAGGTAATACAACCCAACGTTGAAGTGGTCTCCTGTTAGGTCTCAATTATAATAATGCATCACCCTCCTTTTAGAGTGTTGAGATTCGATTCAGATAAAACTAATCGGGGATCTCCATAATCTACACTGGAGCAAAAAAACTTCGGAAAAATTACATAACTAACTGGCAGCAGTTTGCTCGAAATTTAATTTTAAACGTCTATTTTATTTTGTAGCAAAAATACTAGAAAACTTTGTTGGCATTAATGGAAGTGCATTAGCATGGTTTAAATCGTACTTATATGACCGCCATCAAGTCATAGCAGTGAATGAAGAGGATCATATCGATCACAAGTGCAGTATGGAGTACCTCAAGCTCAGTACTAGAGCCGTTACTCTTCACGCTTTACATGTTACCCTTGGGAGATATCATCAGGAAACACTGTGTTAGCTTTCCCCTGTTATGCTGATGATACTCAGCTTCTATTTCTTCGCGGCCCATCGAAACATACCAATTTGAAAAACTAACGGAATGCATAGTCGATATAAAAAACTGGATGACGAGTAATTTCTTACTGCTAAATTCTGAAAAAGAAAAACCAGATGGTGTGAATTATAGGACCTAATCAACTCTGCATGAAATGACCTGAAGAACGCTGTCTAAGAACACTGATGCGCTCTGGCAATTATTCGTCAGCAAGTTCCGGAACCTAGGTGTGCGATTGATAGCAACTGTCCTTAGGAAAGCCACGTTCGAGCATTTGTAAAACTGCATTATTCCATATCAAAAACATATCTAAAGAACGGCTATGCTCTTCAATGTCAATGCAGAAAGGTTAATCCAAGCATTTATGACTCAAGTGTAGATTATTGGAAATGATCGTGGGTGGTGTTCGCAACGCTAGAAACAAAAAACATCCAGTTAGTCCAAAATGCAGCAGCTAGAGCTTCACTAGAACCAGGAAGAGATCATATTAGTCCCCGGTCCTGCAACACTGCGCACTGCTCCCATAACAAAACATGCAGTATAGTATTTTATACACAAGTTTCGTGCCTCAACCATTCACCCAGGTGCATCGCGTACGGCAGTACGGACACGTATCACCCCGCGCTGTTGGTTAGCAGAGTTTGAATAGTCAACCGTCTACGCTCTGTTCTAAAACTCTGAGCACAGGTTGATTAATATACCTAGAATATCAAGTCAAATGCAGGCGGCAGACCTCCCTATTTCGCAGCCTGCTAGAACGACTCTGGAAAAAATAAACATATACCTAACGATGTTCGAGGAGGCAGACACACTGCTTGCAGTAAAATCTAGGCACTGCGCACCGTAACCAGCGACTGCATCTCTTTTAACTGGTTTACACAAAATCACACGACTAATACAAATTTCAATATCACAGTAATCCGTAGAAACGGAGCTTTAGGGCGGAACTTATTAGGGAAACCGGAATCCGTGAACATACTTCCCATAACAAAACTCGGAAGTGGACTTGCTACATCGTTAGGAGAATGACAATCTACCCTACGCTAATATTAGTCTGTATCTCTCTTATTCCCCTCTTATTCCGACCGTAGCACCACGGATCCCGTCTGTATCTGCAGATGGCAGAAGGGTAACTGCAGTCACCCGGTATACCTATACCGTAATACGAGATCGACAATAAGGCTCACTGCAGTAAGGCCGGGAATCCAGCAGTACGTATCCATCCAGAATGGGATCGAGACTGAAAGGACCTCGTACAGCCCTGAAAGATACAAGAGGGAGACGCAGATCATGAGAAGGCCCAGAGACAGATCCCCTGTGTAAAGACCTGTCTCAGACACAACAGGGACCAAGACCACAGGCAAACAGATGATTCAACTGCACAATCGACTTTGCGCACCTGGAACTGTGAATCTGTGGGTTTGTCCTGGTCAGAGGAGAACTAGCCCGCCGACTGAGGCTGGTTTCTCCCAAGGTTTTTTCTCCATTCGTCACTGATGGAGTTTTTGGTTTCGCATTGACCACGCTGCGCACCTCTGGGCTTGCTTAGTTGGGGACCATTCATTTACACAGCGCTATCGTTGACTAGATTGGCCAAAAGTATTGCACAGATACTATTTAAACTGAAGCTGACAAGTGACATGATTACAGAAACACGGAATTCAATAGATGAACTGCCTCCTGACAAAAAATAGTATCATGTTGCATTATTGACACATATGTTGTCCCTAATTAATGAGTTTTCATCCATTGATTCTCGACACAATCGGTTTACACAGCACTATATAAAATGGAGATGACTTGACTTGACGTGACAAATTCTCAAATTAACAGTTCCATCATATAACAACTGAAAAACAAACCAAACACAAAACAACAAACAACAAACAGACACGAATGACCACTGTGTAGCATATATTTTTTTTTATTTTCCCAAAACCCTAAAACTTTACATTACAAACCTATAATACATAAGGACTATTGGTGTTAGAGATTTAGACGGAATCAGAAATTACAGCGCAGCGGCGGCGACGCGCAATCGTATCGGCTCCGGGACAGGGAGCCGGACTGTTCGCCCGTCTAAATCAACTGGCGCTTTTGAAGCTCGCGCGTTGGCTGCCTGTCATTGTCATGCCGGGAGGGCACATTGACCCCAGACCTCGCCATCGCGATGATTGGCGCAGCGATCTGAAAATATCTACAGAATGGCACGGACAGGAGAACGACTAATAAGCGAATCAAATGACTATCAATCAATTAATCATTTTAAATTTCAGTTTAAATCAGTATTGCTTTAGTGGCGCACGAATCGTGCTGAACACTACCAGTAGTGATACTGGTTATGGAGCTGTGCATTGCCTGGCCGTAATGTACTGTTAATTTACAGATCTCCACATCTGATTTACCTCTCTTACTATTTTACAGCGAACTGCTCTGCTGCCTTGTTCAGAATTCAGAAGGAGGTTTTTATACTGTGTATGATATTAATATTACAGTTTATCTTTTGACTAGTCACCACTCACCAAGGTTTGCATTCTAGTTGAACAACCTAAACAAAAATGAACCCCCTTTCTCAGCTGGGTGTGGTATACTGTAAAGTCATTCTTTCCCTAGAAATGGATTGGAGCCTTTAAATTACGATCTTAGTGTTGTGTTGAGGAGTCCCTTCAGTTATGTGAACAGAAATATAAACTTTTCTGTACTAGCATTTGACACAGTTGATTTTACTCACCACCCCTCTCACCCATCACCACCCAAGGGGTGGCCTTCTCAACGTAGCCAATTGACCATGACATCACTTCACAGTTGGTTGTTGTTACGCGTAAGGGATCCGTTTGTTGATCCAATGACCTATATAAGTAGGGAGACACGGTGATATACCACAGTCTTATAATGTAACTAATGACCACTGAGTGAGAACAGATCCCTAGGATTTGCGACCCTCTATCTGCACGAAACGGGGTACAACCTCTGGACGTCTCGTTGGGTCAGATTCCTGTTACAGAACAATACAGCTCAGATTTTACTGTTGTATTTAGCTGAAATTGAGACAAACACAAAGGTAGCACTTTAAGTAGTGCTACATCAGCAATGAATCAGTGATAAATGGTAGTCAAAGAACAGGTACTGAGTTTAGCATTCTACCTTAAAACATGTTTCCCTTTGGGCCATCCAATGTTCTTTTAATTATTTGGAGTTACTTTTCATAACACGATGAGTTATTTAATATACATAGTTAACACAATAAGTCGGGAGTTATTTATACACCACATTTATTAATATTTGTGTATTATTTATTATTATTATTGCATACACCACAGATTATGTATCTTTAGTTATTAGGTGTGGTTGTTTTATTTTATTTTCGCCAAGGTTTAGGTCCTCCATGACATACAACAAGGCAACAAGAAACAGCAAAGTGTAAGCGGTAACCGATGTAATATCTATATATAACCCTATATAATTATAAGTATAGGCTATATGTACTATAGTATAGTGAAAGTGGACAGGTGACATCCAGCCAAGTATGCTGAACCCATAAATCAACAACCCATCCAAAAGTGAGCCACCCACACACAGCACGATGAACCAGACACGTGTCGCCGCGGGGAAGCAGTTGGGGGATTCGCGCGTGTTCTTGACACCTGTGCAAGGGAAACATCTCAGTCTCGACTGTATGAATTGCCGGGCCAAAGAGCACCTCGAACCCACACCTCTACGGGTTTCAGGAGTCAAACTCTCTAAGCGTATCATTCTATTTTCAAGTAATTCGAATTCAAATGTTGGTTAAACGTACGTGTATTACACACTAAATTTCAGTGCGACCAGATGAACGTGGTAGTGGTTAAGGGACTTTCCCGGGTTCTTATTTAATTCGCTGGAGCATAGAACGGGTTTGTGCTGCACACCTAACAAAACGCGGTTTCGTCCCGCGCCCACCTCCACATATCTCAACAAGATTAGAATATGTGACATGCGCAGATCGACCTATCAAATCCTCAAAACACCTGCAAAGGTCTTGTCGCTCGATGCTCTTCAGGGGTCAATGGTCGTCTACAAATGGATACCATTGCTCCTAGTGTCAGTAGCTGCCCAGGAGTAAGACCGCCACCTGAGTAGACATCAGGTGCGAGACGTGCTTGTATCTGACTAGTTGTCTGGGTGAATGGACAGACGGTCTGGGACTCTGTCAACCAAGGAGGAGTAGAGACACACCAAAAAACCCCCATTCATTGCACAACGAAGCTTGGCTGTTCACAGCGATGCATGTAATCACATGCGAGTGCTAGGACAGGCAGACGGGTGAAGTGGTGTAAGTTGAAGGGAGCAGAGTAGAGGTGTGTGGAGATCGGGAAGACTGACGCCAATCGCTTGCACAACCCCAACCGAGGGCAGAACCGATGCGGGCAGCTCTTATGAGGATTGTACAAAGCAAAATCAGATTCATCAAGAGATTTGAGTGTGGTGAACCTTCACAAGGAATGGACTGAAGCTGGGTCACAGGGTAAAGAGCCACCACAGGGCAGACGATGTAGATGAATTTGGCTACATTATCTGTATTCCGGGGTCAAGGGACTCCTGATTGGCTTACCAGGGCTCTAGGATAAAAGTAACTGGTCTGTTTGCCCAAGGTGAGGCCAAGTCCTCTTTTACTGATAGAGCAGATTGTATGTTCATTTTGGGAACCAAGGTCCTAGAGTCTGGAAGGAGGGTGGAGAAGCTCATAGCCAGAGCTTGAAGTTCGCAGTGTTAAGTATTCTACCTTCTGATGATGAGCTTGGCTGCATGTCATCTCTGGGTTATTGCTTGTGAGTTGGAGTTTGGCCAGCACTCCACCAGACCTGGGGGTCGGGAAGGGTCTATTCTGGCAAGCTGATTTTACCAATACCACAGATTCAACATTCGGCTGAAGCACGACTGTGAGTACAACCGCACACTACCAAACATGGCGACAAGGAGTGTACTGCACCAAAGCACATTGATGCCTTCCGTGATTTTTCCCATGCGACAGATACCTATCAGAAAAGATATGAGGGTCTTGACGAGAGCAGAGAGAGCGGCGAGGCAACAACAGTTCAAAACATTTCAAAGTAAAGTGCAAAGCAAAAAAGGATATTAATAGACAGTTTTAGTGCAAATCTTTATGGATTTAAGCCTATACACAAAACCCAGTGTTGAAAGTAGAGCGCAAACACGTATATCTGGAGCATTAGAATACTGTAGAGGCTATCAATATGCTCACTTCGCATATCATCTGCGTGGTTAAAGAACACATCAAAATGTTATATTGTGTCATAAACAATATACACGATATAGAAAAATCAGAGCTGGGTTAATTGTCCTTGAAAATAACGCTATAACCACTTGTTTTGGTATGTGGAAATTTAGTATTCAAGTACATTTACCTTTAGGTCATTATTAAGGTGTTTTTATCCCAAGTGACTTCAAATAGGACCCATAGAAACAAACAAAACCAACAAAAGAGCAATCAAATGCTATGCTATGACAAGCCTCAGTTAGCCCAACGCAGTGCACGTATAGTTTTTTTTAATTTATTTTTTATATTTAAAATAACATTTTCACACACACACACTGTATTTCAGGTCCTT
>NC_056578.1:46722869-46758941 GCF_018340385.1 Cyprinus carpio
TTGGGCAGCAACATCCGGAGACTTCGAGTCTGAGACTCCTGTGTTCTTTCTTGCTTTCTTTCTTGCTTTCTTTCTTATGTGGATAATGGATTCGTTTTGAGTTTACAGGTTCAGTTTGAGTGAAATTCGCGGTCAGATTGACTCCCACAGATGGTGTGGTCCTGTTTATTTTGCTCAGTCAAATCACTTCATCTCCGTCTACACACTGAACCATTATTATTATTTATTTAATTTTCTTCAATTGAAAATATTTTTTTCTATGTATGTTTGGAAGGACATAAGGACAAGTAAATTATTAAAATAATTTTAGGTGAATTATAATCCTCTAAATCTAATGTATGCAATGATATGCCAATTTATATGTCTCTAATCATAAACTGTGCTCACTTCTGCATGTCTGTCATCTGATTGATAGTTTAAAGACTTATTCTTTGACAAATAATTAGCAATAGTTGCTACAAAAGTCCATTCCCAGTGTCATTACATTTATACAAAAAATGTGTGTGGGTGGTGTGTGTAGTTGTGTGTATTATCCAAAGGGGATCATCATAGACTGCAATGCTATCAGAAAACAAACATTTCTAGTATTGACACAGCTCACGGTACACCACACCACATCTATTTATATTACAACAGAAAACTGCCACAGAGGTCTACCAGGAACTACGACATACTGGCGCTGAGTAGATGTAACAAAAAAATAGAAAATCATACAAGCGTTAAATTTGGGCCAGCCGCGCGTGATGCCCCGATGCAACCCATCTATAGATGTGGTGGAACAATGATCGTCATTTGTTGGTTAAACTTTCCGGTTCCCTAAAATAAAGGTCCGTGCGTTAAATCCCGAAAATAATGGTCCGTGTTCAACGGCTCAAGATACTTTCACATGTTATTCTACGACATAAAACACACCAGTTACACCCCACTCACGATTTTCTTAAACTGATACGCTTCTTTAAAAAGACAGTTGCTAACAAGTTGCTAAATGGGACTAAATGGCACCGTCGGCGAACAGTTTATCAATTTACAGTATTTTCCAGTCATAGTATAATTTGTAATACAATTATTTGTAGAATAACCAATCAATAGTTTCCCGCATTTTATATTGTTGGTCGACGATGTTTATGGTTTTTCCCTGAATTGTTTTTTTCCTGCTTCAGATGGAAGATGCTCCTTTTATGGCTTTCCTGATGCGGAGACTGTGGGTTCGTGAGGTAAACTCATATTACCGGCTTAGTCACGGTGAAAGTGAAACTTTAATGATGCATAGTGCTTAAGGCTTTTTAAATTTTTATGTGAAACTTAAATGAATGAGGATTTCCTAGAAGCAAGCATAAAATATGATTTTGTATACCCACCTTAATAAAGCTGAAATATGGTACTTCAGTATATTTTTTTTTTTTTATCAATTTTACTGGTAGTCCACTATGTGAAGAATGATTGGGGATAATATGTCACAATTTATTTTATTTGCTATCCTCACTTAGCCTACTTAAATAGCCAATAGTGTCCTGCATTTTTTCTCTTAATAATATTGGTTTGACTGTGTATATATATATATATTATATATATATATATATATATATATATATATATATATATATATATAAGACATATATATATATAAGACAGCGTTCATACATTGAGATGTGTATTTGTATTAGTGTCAAGCCCAGCAAATATCTGTGGGTTATACTAATTTAATAAGCATTTTGGATTTCTATTAGAATATTTGTGCAATGGTGATAATGTGTGAGATGTTTCAATGTCTCAAAGTTTAGAGTTGCATTTAAATAAAGCTTAGATTGTGAAGAATCACTTGCCCTTGTGTTTCCACAAAGTGGCATTGCAGTCTATGGAGGTCACCTGTTGGATAACACACACACAACACACACACCACACACACACACACACACACACAATTATTATAAATGAATGACACTTAATGCACATTTGTACAAACTATACTAATCATTTGTCAAGAAAAAGTAAACTCAAAACTCAAAACCTGTAAACTCAAAACGAATCCATTATCCACATAAGACAAGGAACAAGAAAGAAAGAAAGCAAGAAAGAAAGAACACAGGAGTCTCAGACTCGAAGTCTCCGGATGTTTGTGCTTCAAGCTGCCCAAAACAACAGCTGTATCAAACACTGCACACGCGCTTCACTGATGCTCATTTCATTAAATTCACTTCCAAACTGTTTCTGAAACACTCAGAGGACGAGTTTAATCTTTTTTCAACTTTTCCACTGAAACGAGGCATTAAATGCGCACGCGGCTTTGTTCCGTGGCTGATGCTCGCCTCGAGTTTGATCTGACCAGAGCAAAACAAAACAGTTCCTCGCCGCGTATTTTTAGTGTCCACAGAAAGCCAAGAACCTCTGCTTGATGTTCACTTTGTTTCTACTGCGCCCAAACTATTTTAGCAGTCTAGTTTTGCCCTTAAATGTAGAAGAAGAAAACACAAGAGTCCGCGGCTCGTGGACGCGCACAGACAGCGAGCGGGCGGGTTGAGTCTACGAGGTTCTCATGTGTTAAATAAGAGCGCAGCGCGGTCCGAGTGCTGCTCATTGCTTAACATAGCGAGCGTTTGATTTGCTGATTTTACTGAGTACTCTACACAGAGACAGAGATGGCAGAAAAAACCGCCCCAGCCGCAGCCGCCCCGCCGGCCAAAGCACCCAAGAAGAAGTCCGCTGCTAAAGCCAAGAAAGCAGGTCCAGCTGTCGGTGATCTGATCGTTAAAGCCGTGTCCGCATCGCAGGAGAGGAGCGGTGTGTCTCTCGCCGCCCTGAAGAAAGCTCTCGCTGCCGGCGGCTACGACGTGGAGAAGAAGAACTCCCGCATCAAGCTCGCCATCAAGAGCCTGGTGACTAAAGGAGCCCTGGTGCAGGTGAAAGGAACCGGTGCCTCCGGCTCCTTCAAGATCAACAAGCAGCAAACCGAGACCAAGAAGAAGCCGGCGAAGAAAGCAGCTCCTAAAGCGAAGAAGCCCGCGGCCAAGAAACCCGCTGCTGCCAAGAAGCCCAAGAGCGCGGCGGCAAAGAAGCCCGCCGCTAAGAAATCCCCCAGAAGGCCAAGAAAACCGCGCTGCAGCGCTAAGAAGGCGACGAAGAGCCCCAAGAAGGCAAAGAAGCCCGCAGCGCCTAAGAAAGCAGCCAAGAGCCCCAAAAAGGCCAAGACTGCCAAACCCAAGGCGGCAAAGCCTAAAGCTGCCAAGCCTAAGAAGGCAGCTCCCAAGAAGAAGTAAAAAACTTCTGTTTTATTCCCCAACGGCTCTTTTCAGAGCCACCCACAAACTCTAAAGAAAGAGCAATTACTTTGTGGAAGTAAGGTTATGTTAAGATACGTAACTAATTTGCCCACCATTTGTTACTTTTAAAAACAACACAATTAATAAAACGGCAGACACAACATGACAATAATCCATCAACAACTCATTCACTGCTGTTGTAAACTGCAGGCAACGGGATAAATAACAGCAATGCACAACAAAAAGTATTTCTTTCGTAAACACATTACACACAGCAGCGGGGATTAAAAAAAAAAAAAAGCTTCTAAATCGTTCTGGAGAACACAGTCATTACTAATCTCCAACTAATTAACACTGAAGAACTAAAAATACCATCTGGATGTTCTTCATACAAAATCATTTTTAATTTTGCCCTTGTTCTTTTTTCCAAAAAAAACCTCAAGAGAATCTGGAGCCAAAACCAATAGTATAACCATCCTTTCTGATCGTGTTATTAATCCTGTTTTTATCATCCACAGTGATATCAGCTCCCCAGCAGAGCACTGCACCGAAAAGAAGACAGAAGAGGCTTTAATGCCACAAGAACTGAACTTCCTCAAAAATAGTAATCCTGACTGTGGTTTCTTAAAGACAACCTCACTGTACTTTCTCCAGTTTAATTTACTGTCCAAATGGACGCCAATAAATTTAAAAGACTGAACTATTTCTATCTTCTGACCATAGATTGTCACCAGTATTACTGCTTCCTTATGTCTTCATATATCAACGATCAACTCCTTAACTGCACTAAATAAATAAATAAATAAATAAATAAATGAATAAATAATCAACAATATATATATATATATATATAACCTCTTTTCTATTGTCCAAACGATTATTTAGTTTGATTAGATCCACAAGATCAGTGTCATAAGAAATCTTTTGTAGACACCAAGATGACTGAGTATGCTGACAATCAGAAGAATACAGTGCAAATTAAAAAGGTGATAACTTAATAAATTAGAAGAGGATCTGAGTTCACCTCGACTCACAATGTTGTACATGTTGACTGTGTATTTAGAGAAAACACAAAGTAATACACATATATAAAAGTTTAATAGCTTTAATGGATCATTGATCTAAATTTAATTAGGTTAAAAATATGGATCAATGCTTTTTGCCTTAACAATTATTTTGAAATACTTTAACAGCAAAGATTTCTTTAATGTTTTCTGTCGTGTTTTTCTTAAAGCTGCAGAATCCGCGCGCCAGCTGTGGGAGGCGTGGCTTCGGCGGTCGGTGTTGGAGGGAAGTTCAGTGATTGGTTTGAAATCTTACAGACTCTAAACCAATGGGCGACTCGCAGGCTCTTTTAAATACAGTAGAGCGGGGGGCTCACATAGTCATTATTTCTGCATTAAAAACGTAGCATTTTTTTACATCAACTATGAGCGGAAGAGGCAAAACCGGTGGCAAAGCGAGAGCGAAGGCCAAGACTCGCTCCTCCAGAGCAGGGCTGCAGTTCCCCGTCGGTCGTGTTCACAGACTTCTCCGCAAAGGGAACTACGCACAGCGCGTCGGTGCCGGAGCTCCCGTCTATCTGGCGGCTGTGCTCGAATATCTGACCGCTGAGATCCTGGAGTTGGCCGGAAACGCCGCAAGAGACAACAAGAAGACCCGCATCATTCCCCGTCACCTGCAGCTGGCGGTGCGCAACGACGAGGAGCTCAACAAACTCCTGGGCCGAGTGACCATCGCTCAGGGCGGCGTGCTGCCCAACATCCAGGCTGTGCTGCTGCCCAAGAAGACCGAGAAACCCGCCAAAGCCAAGTAAACACATACAAGCGTGTTGCTGAAACCCAAAGGCTCTTTTAAGAGCCACCCATTTTATCTCTCAAAGAGCGCTTTCTTTAACTTAATTTCATGCGTTTAATAACACATTATCATTAAAAATCAAGAGTCCGTGAAGAATACATGAATATCATCAAACACATTAACAGCCGCGAGCTGTGACGGAGCTTATGAATGAATGAACAAATTAGATTTGTAAAATAGGGAAGTGTAATTTTGATGATCTCTGATTAATGAATAGTTCAGAACTATGAAACAAAACAATGAGTATGAAGCCTAAATTGGTGTGTTTGCGATGCGAAGTCACATAATCAAGAGGCTCTCTGCTCTGATGTTAAATTTCACAGAGTAGACAACAAAGTCGCTAAATGTCACTAGATGACGTCATACGTTAATTAGCATATTCATGACGTAAGTGCGTCGTATTTTCTTGCATCCCTGTGCTTACATACTGCATTTTTAATGCAGCCAAATTCGCAATAAAACTGTTTTTATTATTATATTTTAATGTTTCTGTTTACAAACAACGGAATGAATATTATAATGACTGAAACGCGGTCCATTAAGACTACATAACCAGCTCTCAAAGATATTAATCTGCACTAAAATCCTATTCACGGCATTGTCTAATGAAATCAAATACTCATACGATAAAGACAATGGCTGTGCTGTGATTTCGGCTATATTTGCATGTACAGTAGAGTTAGAAGCGACAGAATATATTTTTTTTAACTGAAAGTGCTGCTCCTCTCTGTGCTCGCTGAACAGAGCAGATGCAGAGAGAGAGGCGCGCGCTGGGAAAGAGAGACCTCGCGCTCGTGCGGCAGTACCAGACAGTCTCAGAGACTAAATAAGGTTTGTCCAAGAAAGTCGCTAGATTTGTCGCTAGTCGCTTTTTCCGAAAAATGTCGTTAAGGGGGTCTGAAAAGTCGCTAAGTTGGCAACACGGTTTGTCCAAGAAAGTTTGAGCGGGAAACAACCAGCTATGTTTACAAACAGAAGGGGGGCAGTCATTGGTTAACAGTCATGATCTCACATATCAGCCAATCACAAGCCTCTGCACCTTTATGACGCCAGAAGCTTTGGCTGTATGAGCCGTTAAAAGCAGGCGTGTAACACAGAACAACATTTTCTGCTCGAGCAGGATCGTGATAGACGTAAAACTCAGCAATGGCAAGAACCAAGCAGACCGCTCGTAAATCCACCGGTGGTAAAGCCCCGAGGAAGCAGCTCGCTACTAAAGCCGCCCGGAAGAGCGCCCCAGCCACCGGCGGCGTCAAGAAGCCCCACCGTTACAGGCCCGGGACCGTGGCTCTCCGAGAGATCCGCCGCTATCAGAAGTCCACCGAGCTGCTGATCCGCAAACTGCCTTTCCAGCGTCTGGTGCGAGAGATCGCTCAGGATTTCAAGACGGACCTGCGCTTCCAGAGCTCCGCCGTCATGGCCCTGCAGGAGTCCAGCGAGGCTTATCTGGTCGGTCTGTTCGAGGACACCAACCTGTGCGCCATCCACGCCAAGAGAGTCACCATCATGCCCAAAGACATCCAGCTGGCGCGCCGCATCCGCGGAGAGCGCGCTTAAACCCGCCGCTGCATCAGCCGCAGTAAACCCCAAAGGCTCTTTTAAGAGCCACCTACATCACACTGAATGAGATCGTTTCCACTGGAACACCCAATATAAAACATAGCAAATAACGCTGCCTTCACATTTGGAAATAGTTATGTTGGTCTAAATTGTATGCGTTTGAATAGTTTAAGTTCCCCGTTTCTACAAAGAACATGCACATGCAACACACAGATGTGTAACTGTTAATCACTGACCCTGTTGTGTAATTATTTGTGGGGCAGCTGTGGCCTAATGGTTAGAGAGTTGGACTTGTAATCAGAAGGTCGCATGTTTGAGTCTCTGTGCTGGCAGGAGTTGTAGGTGGGAGGGAGTGAATGAACAGCGTTCTATTCCACCCTCAATACCCGTGGCTGATGAGCAAGGCACTGAACCCCCAGTTGCTCCCCAGGCGCTGGATATATAGCTGCCCACTGCTCCGGGGGTGTGTTCACTTCTCACTGCTGTGTGTGTGCACTTGGATGGGTTAAATGCAGAGCTCCAATTCCGACTATGGGTTACCATACTTGCCAAATGTCACGACTTTCACTTTAATTAAAGAGTTTGTGTAAGTAAATAGGCAATGTGTGTGTATATATATATTTTGAGATTTTATGGGTTATATATATATATATATATATATAACTTTAATTAAAGAGTTTGTGTAAGTAAATAGGCAATGTGTGTGTATATATATATAAGATGGAAGTTAATTTACTATAAACAAATTTTAAAACTGTTTCATGTATTTTGTAATGTTTAATGTATAAGTAGAGATAATTTTGTTATAACAGTAGTTTATTTATGGGGGAATTGAGAAGCACTGATTCAATGTTTAATATGATATCTGGGTCATGGTTTTGTTTGCGCTCCTGGTCTCGGTCTCTCACTCATAGCAAACCAACGGCTGGAGGGGTGTGTTTAAGGATATTCTGCCCAAGCCGTCAAGCTGACGTCATCAGAAAACAAATGCATTCTAGAGCGGAAGTTAATGTTCAGATTTTGATTAAATATTACAAAGACAAACAATTCGATTAATTGTTCACATCAAGACTAGCAATGTGTGCAAGTAAAGTCAATTTTGATTTCATGCAGACTTTAAGTTATAATCAAGGCTTGTTTATTTTGTGCATCTACTGGTGTTGCTTCATTCTGTTTCCTCAAACCTACTGACCTCGGTCTTACTCGGCTGTTGCGGCCTCCACATTACACGGACCATTGTGACACTTTGCATAACTCTGCTCTGATGGTCATCAGGTAAGTTTATCCATTACTGTTTATGAAATTCGGCCTATCGTGGCCTTCACATATCACAGCCTATCAGGGACTTCACTTAACATTGAGTATCTCTTTTTTTATGGTCATGCTGATCTGGCTCTCTGGGTTCTGGCAGCTAGATGGAGTTCTATCAAGCGTGCGCAGGAGTCTAGCCTAAAGAATGTTTATGTATCCGTGTACATGCTCTTAAGTCGCTGCTAGAACCCTAATTCTACCTCTATCATTTAATCTAAACTAAGGGCCTCTCTTACTCAGTGCGGTGGTTTAGAATTCCCGTAATCCGCATCAAGCTGCTCTCTACACGATCGTCCTCATCGGATTTCTGTCAAGATTAGACTCTAAACTATTTCACGTAATACTCAATTTACAGTATAATTCTCTTAGCAAACTACTGGTGGTGGTTCTTTCTCGCATGCTCCTCATGTCCAGTCTATCACGGTTTTTCACATACAGCGGCCTATCGTGGTCATCTACACGCGAGGCTTTCACATCACATAGTTTATAGAAACGTACGCAGGCTATCAATGTAATTGCAGCCCGTCGGGCCTTCACTTTACATGCCCTATCGAGGCTCCACATTACTCACCCTGTAGAGGCCTTTGCTCAGTTAGGCTTATTGTGAACTTTGGGTAAGTGACTATTATTGTTTACATAACTGTCTATTATTGTCCTTCGCAAAATTGGCCTGTGATGGCTTTTCTCATTACATCAACTACGCTGTCTTTGTGTTAAATGGTATAATGTGGTCTGTCATTAGATGGCTCAAACAGTCATTCGTTTGTAATGTGTATGCATTTTGCTAAATGTAATGCTGTAAGTTTAAGGTAAATTAAGCAAATACTGGTGGTGGTGTCACACCTATTCGTTACGTCTACTCTTTCACCGTCTCTCGCGGCCTTCCCTCACGGCCTATCAAGGCATTTCTCTCTGCGGCTGGTTCAGCTCTATTTAGTCACCAAGCTACTGGGAAGATGGTCATCCTCCGCATTTGAATCCTACATTAGACCTGAACCACTGAACATCTCAAAGAATATCAAGCTGTCCTCAAGGTAATCTATATGCAATTACTGGTGGTACAATACCTCTTCATATTACTCACCACAACCCTTTATGGTTTCTGTGGCTTAACTTGGCCTGTCCTTCATGGCCTTCCCCACTGTTACTCATCTCGTGGACCGGGGTCTATTTCATGGCCTTCCTCTCTGTGCATACTGAGGCACTTCATGCTACGGCCTCTTAGCTTTCTCACTACGGCCCATCTGGGCATCTCCATCTGTAGCTAGGCCTTTTCTCCACGACCTTTGTGGCTTTTCTGTGGTCTATCGCGGCCCGTCTCCTCTACTGTATAAGCTAATACTTAAGCTATAATCTCATACATTCTTAAATGCTTTTAGAATCACTTTAATTATGACTAATTAAATCTTATCTTTTCTTTTTTTTTGTCCATATGATCTAGGATCTTTTAAGAAGTACTTTGTCTGGTGGGTATAAATCTTTCTTTTGGGGTATGCTCCGCCCTGCCTTCGTCTTCGGCAGAAATGGCTGGAATCTACAACGTCTGATGCAAGCTACAGATGGGCCCTACGCCAAAATACTTCTGTTCTGTGTATTGTTTTTTTTTTTTTTTTTTTTTTTTATAAAAGCCTTTTAAACTTAGGATATGCTTTTCGTTGTTTTCCAGTATACCAAAGACACATGTGGGAAAATAAGCTACAAATACTGAAGCAGCAAACTTTGCAGAACACGAAATTTATGTCACTGCCAAAACTTTTGGCCACAACTGTAAATATAGAAAAAAAAATAGGTATAGGTCTATAGTTGTTTAAAACATTGCAGATCATCTTCTTTAAACAGAGGAATAACTTTAGCTATTTTTAAATCCTCTGGTACAATCACAGTTTTCACAGAAAGAGAAAAAATGTGAACAAGTGGCTGCAATATTGAACATTTCACCTGCTTGACAAAGAAATACAGAAATATCATCATAGCCATGTGAAGATCATTTTAATTCATCAATAATTGCACTAATTTCTTAAATTTCAGGTGTCTTAAAAGTAGAAATAACAGGAAAGTTTCCTGATATATAATCCAGGGGTACAGCATTACCAGCAGGGATATTAATATCTGTTTGAAGAATCAACTGTGATTTGTACACAAGTTTAAAAAACTTCTTTCTTGTTGGTCATATTTATTTCCAGATTTGTATTATTTCACTTCAGGCAGGATTCTTCTGATTATTATTTGATTGAAAACCTTACTCAGGTTCAGAAAAACACTGCAGCATCATCTCAGCTGGACGGGGTTTGATCTGACAAACGCATGTAAACATGATGCAGATGATCTTATAAATGCTTTAAAACACGGATTTTAATATGAAACACAGGACAGACATCGTTAGATCAGGGTTTGGATTAAACCTCATTGTTTCCTGCTCTAACGAGCGAAGAGGGGTGCGCCATGTGACTCGCGCTGGTTTCAGTCAGGTCCTGTAAGCAAATGTAAAAGGCCTCCCTGCAGCTCTTATTTCTTATTCGTTTTCGTCGCTCGACTGAAAATAGGAGAAACTTCATCATGTCTGGAAGAGGCAAAGGCGGTAAAGGACTCGGGAAAGGAGGCGCTAAGCGTCATCGTAAAGTTCTGCGTGATAATATCCAGGGAATCACCAAACCCGCCATTCGTCGTCTCGCTCGCCGCGGCGGAGTCAAGCGCATCTCCGGTCTGATCTACGAGGAGACCCGCGGGGTGCTGAAGGTGTTCCTGGAGAACGTGATCCGCGACGCCGTCACCTACACCGAGCACGCCAAGAGAAAGACCGTCACCGCCATGGACGTTGTGTACGCGCTCAAACGACAGGGACGCACCTTGTACGGTTTCGGAGGTTAAACACCGTAAACCACAAACACAACGGCTCTTTTAAGAGCCACCCACACTCTCACATAAAGAGACGAAGTTGAAGTGATGATGTTGTTTTATGTTGTAATTAAAAAATAATAATAAAGTGCTTATGAGTAAAGCAGTTTTAAAATGTGAAGTGTGTTTAACACTGGTTTGTGGGTTGCTCTGTGATGATAGCTACTTATTTTATTGCCCAAAACTGATTATTAAAACTAGAGCTCTTGTAATTGTTCATTTTGCTATTAGAGTCATATACAATGAGTTTTGTTTATTTTAGGATGTTTCAATTTCATGTAGTGTTTTATTTGAACGGAATTGACTCACAGAATCAAAAGAAAAACATTTAGATGGCAAAGGTACTTAAAAACAAAAAGTGAGTTTGGCAGGGCAACAGAGGAGGAAAAAAAGTGTCTAATCGTTAATATTTTATTTACGTTACTCTAAATTCTCCCACAACGTTTTTTCCTAAAATGGGGTTATAAGGGATTTTATAAATTACACTGTTTGTATTTGATCCTGAGAGATATTTGAGGCGCATTTCATTGTATACGGTAGAATAAAACTAAAGGAGCGGGAATTGACACAAAGGAAACAGTCGGTGGGGGGTGTCGGTCAAACATGGAGCTGTGGGCGGAGTTATAACTGAACGGAATGTGATTGGCCCTCGTTCTAGTCGTGATGCCTTGAATTCTCCAATTAAACACGAGTTTATGGGTTTGACCAATGAAAACACACAATCAGCAGCTTCCACATCTCTGTGTTAATTAGCATAGATCAGTGAATAAATGTCTCTGTCCCGCTCATTCTAATCATTGTTTTTTGAGGTTTTGATCTCCAGCAGCATCATGCCTGAACCAGCGAAGTCCGCGCCGAAGAAAGGTTCCAAGAAGGCCGTCACTAAGATCGCCGCTAAAGGAGGAAAGAAGCGCAGAAAGTCCAGGAAGGAGAGCTACGCCATCTACGTGTACAAAGTGCTGAAGCAGGTTCATCCTGACACCGGGATCTCTTCGAAGGCGATGGGCATCATGAACTCTTTCGTCAACGACATCTTCGAGCGCATCGCCGGTGAGTCGTCTCGTCTCGCTCACTACAACAAGCGCTCCACCATCACTTCCCGAGAGATCCAGACCGCCGTGCGTCTGCTGCTGCCCGGGGAGCTGGCCAAACACGCCGTGTCTGAGGGTACCAAGGCCGTCACCAAGTATACCAGCTCCAAGTAGAGCTCCGCTGCAGTTCTCACACACACAAAGGCTCTTTTAAGAGCCACCCAGGTTTTCTGTTAAAGAGCTCTTGACAGCTATATGGAAGGCTCTCGGTGTGAATGGCTTAATCTTACAGTTTATGGATCATTGGTGTTTTTTTTTTTTTTTTTTTTTTTTTTTTCAAAATCTGAAAGTATTATGTGCTGTTACAGCACAAAGCTCAAATATAATTCTATTTACGTATTTAAAGTGTCATTAAGGTAAAATGTTAACTGTTACTTTTTTTTGTTTGTTTAATTTAACAACTTATTGTGTAGAGCAAAGCAGTCCCAATAAAAGATTCATCTGAAAGTAAATTTTTCTGATTTGTATGCAGGTGTATGCTAGTTTGAATAATTTTTCTGACTCTGACCTTTGAGGCTCTTCAGCAAAATTAACCAATCATTTTTATTTTTTCATAGTCAAATAATCATTGGGGGAAAAACACTATTTAAAAACTTTGAAAACAATTTAAAAATTGACTTAAAGAATTTAAGAGTTTAAAAATAGAAAATGATTTTACATAAAATACAGTGCAATCAGTTCAGAAATCGCGAAGTGCTCATTCAATAAATGCTCTGCTGAACAGATGGGTTTTGAGTCTAGATTTAAATGTGACTAATGTTTTAGCACATCTGATCTCTTCTGGAAGCTGATTCCAACTGCGGGCGGCATAGTACCTAAAGGCGGACTCCCCTTGTTTTGTGTGAACCCTTGGTATTTCTAACTGACTCGATCCTAATGATCTGAGTGATCTGTTAGGTTTATATTTACTGAACATATCTGCAATATATGTTGGTCCTAGATCATTGAGTGATTTATAAACGAGTAAAAGTATTTTAAAATCAATCCTAAATGTAACTGGAAGCCAGTGTAAGGACCTGAGGACTAGTGTGATATGCTCAGATTTTCTGGTTCTAGTCAGAATCCTGGCAGCAGTGTTCTGGATGAGCTGCAGCTGTCTAATCGTCTTCTTGTGAAGGCTGGTGAGGAGACCATTACAGTAGTCCCACCCTGCTGGTGATAAAGGCATGAACAAGTTTCTCCAAGTCTTGACTGGAAACAAAACATCTAATTCTTGCAATGTATTTTAGATGATAATATGCTGATTTAGTTACTGCTTTGACATGACTACTGAAACTAAGGTCTGTCTCCAGAATCGCACCAAGATTCCTGACTTGATTTTTAGTTGTTTGAGCCCTAGAGTCAAGGTATGCATTCACCTTGAAAACTTCATCTTTGTTTCCAAATGCAGTTTTTTCCTTGTTTAACTGAAGAAAGTGCTGGCACATCCAACTGTTAATTTCATCAATACATTTGCAGATGGAGTCAATGGGGCTGTAGTCATTTGGAGATAAGGCTATGTAAATCTGTGTATCATCAGCAAAGCTGTGATAGGCAATTTGGTTCTTTCTCATTATTTGACTTAGTGGGAGCATATACAGGCTAAACAAGAGCGGTGCAAGAATTGAGCCTTGTGGGACTCCGCATGTCATGGACGTCCACTTAGACTTATGCTCTCCTAGACTCACATAATAGCCTTTCAGCTGATTAAAAACTACCTTTTCTATAATTTTGAGAGGGTTGTCAGCCTCTCAACAGTAGCAAAAAGAGTGTGAGTGTTGTTTAAATTACTGTTTATAAGGTTTGAGAAGAAAGTCTGTCTAGCTGTGGTTAGTTTCACCTCAAAAGCACAAAGGCTGTCTTTATAGATGCTAAAGTGAA
Source organism: Cyprinus carpio (assembly GCF_018340385.1). NCBI lineage: Eukaryota > Metazoa > Chordata > Actinopteri > Cypriniformes > Cyprinidae > Cyprinus > Cyprinus carpio. The sequence goes on from NC_056578.1 coordinate 46,736,701, forward strand.
TTTCAAGTTTCGTCTTCCGCCACATCCGCTCGGCTTTTCTGCATTGTCTTTTCATACTCTGTACTGCTTTTGATTTTCTCCAGCTGATTTCTGTCTGTTTGTTTTCTTACTGACTTTCATGGGAGCAATGCCACCAATAACATTCTTAACTTTTGAGTTAAAGGAATCAAGGAGAATATCAACAGAGTCTGCAGAAATGCTTGGTGTTTAAGATATAGCCTCCATAAACCGCACACTAGTGTTCTCGTTAATGCATCTCCTTCTGACAGAGACAGATCTAGATTGAGTGGTAGCAGAGATCAATATATCAAAGAAAATACAGAAGTGATCAGATAGTGCTAAGTCCTTAATAACAATGGATGAAATGTTTAGACCCCTACTGATGATTAAATCTAGAGTGTGTCCACCTTTGTGTGGGTCCATGCACATGCTGAATCAGGTCAATAGTGTTTAGAACGGTTATCATTTATTTTGTAGTTTTGTTTTCTGCATTATCTATGTGAATATTAAAATCCCCTGCAATAGCCAAACAGTTAAACTCTGAGTACATCATTGATAACATTTCTGTGACTCTTCAACAAAGGCTGGAGAGTATTTTGGAGGCCTGTAAATAATGATAACCAGAATGCGTGGAGCGCCTTTCAACACAATCCCTAGATATTCAAAAGACAAATACCGACCAAATGACACTTGCTTGCATTGATAGACATCTTTAAATAGAGCAGCTACACCTCCACCTCTCCTAACAGTCCTGCAGACACTCATGAAAGTAAAGTTAGGAGGGGATGCTTCATTGAGGATTGTACTAGTACTTACACAAACGTTGATCACACTACAAACAATACTAAACTATAATGCTATAAGAAACAGAAAAGATTAATTAATCGTTTACCTGGGTCTTCAGTCTATGATTAGCTCACCTCATCTCTTATCTGACAAGTCTTCGGGTTTGAGTCATTCTTCATCACGTGAAAGACCCATAAACTGTGACCATAGACAGTTTAAAAGGCTTTAACCTATCGTTTGTTCTTTTGTCACGTGACGTGACAGCATTGGATCGAGAAATTAATTTACAAGCTTCCTTACAAACGGGTGCATAGTTATCATTATCATCATCATTACTCTAATTATTATTTATTCTTACAGTTACTCCGTTTTCGTAAATTGTAGCTTTTTACTTCTTACAGTTTATAAATGTGTGAATTTCAGTCATGATGGTTATTTACTTTACACTGTGTGTTGTAACAAAGGTAATAAAGAGTTGGTTATTATTATGATTAAGTCTATTTCCGGCTCAGACTGCATAGGTTAAAGCTTATGGGTCTGTCACGTGATGAACGAATGACTCGAAAAACCCGAAGACTCAAAAGAGATGAACTTATTCCAGTACAGAACACATATGATGTTGTGCATGCGCGACTGAACGAGTCACTCCCTGAGACGACTCATTGTTCCCGAATCACATGAACAAATCATTCAAGAATGACCTATCACTAAAGTAGAGTAGTAATGGAACTGCGTTACAATTCTTTGACAAGGATAACAAAAAGCTGCATTAACTTATTTCCGCTGTGGTCTTTGATTTTGGAAAGTCATTCTTATGAGGATCATTTTTATGTTTGTTGTATTTGACCAAGGCACAGAAAATAAGATAATATCACAGTTATGGACTGTTTTGGTTGTGTATTCCCAACAAAATGCAGTTCAGTTCTATTAAGATCTAAAAACCAACACTATCTGTTAGAACCTTAGGTTCCAGCGGCAACTTATTCCTCTCTTGTTCAGCTGTAAATTCACACGGCCTGACCTTACAAAGTCCAAACCCTAGTCTACATCAATTAAGAGCCAGAAAATTATGACTGAAGCTGAAACTCATGGTCTTTATACACAAAAAACCCTAGTCTACATCAATTAAGAGCCAGAAAATTTTTTTTTTTTTTTAACTGAACATTTAGCTTCCAGTTACCATATTTAATGTGTGTAAGATGGAAGAAAATATAATGCAAAACCTGATAAGAGAAATCAACTCGTCATTCTCTCTTTTTCCCTCGGCTCAGAATCATGAGTTTATAATCCCACACTTCTACCTTTTTTTCCTCAGAATTTACAGACATACAATTATTGAGTTGAATTAAGTTATAAAGTCCGAACTAGGAGATAAACTTGCATTAGCATGAAAAAAATAAAAATAAAAAATAACTTTCAGAATTGTGAGATAAAATAGGTCAATGTTATGTAAAAGGTTTAAAGTTTTAAATAGTATTTAATGCTGTAACTGTAGGGCTAAAAAATATGTCCCCTATGAGCTGCATATGTGAATATTATAAAGACATATTGGTTAAATTAAATATATATTTTAAAAGTAGGGTAATCACAGCAGGTTTCATCCATACTCTGTCCATTTAAACGTTTGCGTTTAGCTTCAAATGGTGTCTTTGACAACAGTATTATATAAAAATTATTTGAATTTCAATTCTGACATCCAAAGACAGAACAATACATTTTTTTTTCTCTTTTTCCATATATTTGACTCGTCTCCCTCCATTTGTTACCAGTGTTTTTCTGCCAGCACAGTTAGCTGTGACGTCTCCAGGTTAGTCCAGGGGGCAAGGAAGTCGACCGGAAGTTGAAGTCGGCCGCGTGCCGCCATCTTGTAGCAGAACTTCACTTGCGTGAGCATCCCATTGACCTCCCATTCATTTTTGCGTCACTTTGACAGCGAATAAACTTTCACATCTGAGGCTTCAAAGACTCCATTTGTCCCATTATTTATTTCTAAAGATACACGACAATGTCCGTCGGGCTCCATTACCTTCTATGTTTACATTATGGCCCCGTACGAAACAGGTTTTTTGTAAAATAAAACGATTGCGTCATAACCACTCGACTCTCTGTCGCACAGTAGAGAAATTACCGTACAGACAGGAGGAGAAGCTCGCAGGCAATCGGGGAGACATCAAGAGATATGGCGTACTGGCGTTACATTTTAAAATACTATAGACAAATCCGGCGAAACACGGAAGTAAAGCAGCGCCGCCATTACTGCGTGCCTTGCTGCTAAGGAAGTAGCTGAAGTAAATTATACCTGGAGTGAAGCTTTACGAAAAGTTATTTTTTATTTAGTTTTTTTTTTTTATTTCCAGTGATGCCGGGAAGAGCGTGTTGTGTGGCTGGCTGTTTTAACAACAGCACAAAACTACAGGCATGGAATAGAACCCGTTTTGTGAAAATCCACGAACCCTTTGTTGCACATTGACTGCCCATGTTCACAGGGCCATAAGGATTACACAGAGTTCTTTTTACTATTAGCTAGAGAATCAGTTCAGGTGCCGCTAGGGATCTGTCGCGTCACGTTTAAAAGCAAAAAAAAGGTATTCATTTAGTACGTATGCTGTCCAGTGATGCCGATATGAGTGTTTTGTTTGTTTGTCTGCGTGTCCTCTTTGCTTCGCGATTTTTCTGTGCGTGAGAAAAATGGATGTGTGGGTTGTGAGAGCGTGTGAAAAAGCGTCAATTGCGTGTGTTTCTACATTTTATTGCATTTGTATTAGTTTGAAGAGTAAAAAAATCTGTGGGTCTTAACGCAATTACAATCGGCAAGTCGGTCGGACAAAAAGGGGAAAAAATAATTAATTGGGTCAGTCCTAAATTGACAGGGTCGGTCAGTTATGGCAAACAAGAATATTTTTTAAGGATGGCCTAATAGTTATTTGAAAATTGTGAAGCTTGTGAACATATTAACAACACAGCTAGTAATGACAGCGTTCGGTTTTATTGTTTGTCATCAATTAATACCTTCTTAATTACAATACAGGTTGTTGTCAATAAATTACCTTTATCAGTAAGTTTTGGCCACTGCCTGACATCATCTACCCAATTTTCCCTTTCACCACACATTTTTCTTTAAATGAGCAGGATCCGTCTTTCATTGAAATGTCATTAGAGGGCACCCGGCAAGTGTCAACACCGTCACACTTCGCAGGCACGCAGTAATGGCGGCAGGCAAGATGGCGGCGCCCATAGAGTTTGCGGCGGATTTGTGTATACAAAATAATTAAACAGAATACTTACTCCTGCTCACTCACGCCAAAGAACTCCCCGCTCAAACTCTCCGTCTCTGCAAGATTAACGATGGCAGTTTGCACGCACAGCTACTAGAAGGTTTACATCTGTCAGACAGTTTTGCTGACATTCAAGCTTAGTTTGAGTCTGCGCGTCAGAAACGGAAGTTCTAAAAAATCGCTAAAAAAACGGGCTTCACTTGTCTCAATTGAGTTCCAAGGGGTCGCAAATACTGTCTATGGGTTAGTCTGTAAGGAGACATGTTCAGTGCCACGTGAACTAACCAATCAGGAATCTGCCTTCAGATGCCGTCGTGATGAAAGTTCAAACCAACACTGAAGTGTTTTGGAGCACATTCACAGCTTCTTTTGGTCAGTGTGTGGATCTATGCACGTTTTATCCAGGTGCTTTTGTAAATTAAATATGGCAGATGTCAGTCTTTCATGAGCAGGTGAAATCATTGCTTGAGCTCCTGCTGGTTGAAATTACAGAAAAACTAAAACTAGTCAAAAACTGCTCATTTTTGACATCTGTATTTATACATTATTGTGGTTATTAATGTATTTTGTTAAAAAAATAGGATTACAATGATAAATGATTGTAATAAAAAATAAGTAAATAAATATAAAAAAATAAGTAAATATTAAAACCACAAGAAGGTGACACCATAAATAAGTAAATGTTTTTGTTGTTGTTATTGTTTGTTTGTTTTTTGTATTCTTTGTCATAGTCGTTCATGAATGCCTGACGTCTATTGAGCAGTAAATTGGATTTTACCCAAGATCTAACTGAGATAATGTTGTACGGTCAACAATCATAAAAGGCAATCATTTAATTTGCACAAAAACCTCAACACTGTTGATTAACAGCCAGAAGCATCAGGCACGACTGAACCAGAGCCTGAACCAGACTGAATGTGTCATTTCACTATCATGAAAACATGGTTGTCATGTGTTTGTGAGAATACTTCAACATCCACTGTTCAGAGAAGATTGGGTGAGTCAGGCCTTCACGGCAAGGAAAGAAACCATCATTTCGGAAGAAGAAGAGACTTACTTGGGCCGAGAAACACAAGAAGAGGATCAGTGGAAAACTATCCTTTGGTCTGATGAGTGCAAATTTGAGACTTTTGATGCACTTAAATCTAGGAGACTGTCAAAATCATTCCTGTTACGTATTACACATGTGCACTTCAGTAAGCCGACAGAAAGCGAGTTATTGCGTTTACATGGTGTGTGAAATTGGAGTAAGAGAAAAGAAAAATACATGTTGTGACCAGTTTATGCATACAGTATTATGTCAGTATTGTCAGTAATCCAAAGGTTGTGAGTTCGAGTCTCGGGCTGGCAGGAGTTTTTTATGGTGTGTGTGTGTGTGTGTGTGTGTGTGTGTGTGTGTGTGTGTTTGTGTGTTTGTGTGTGTGTGTGTGTGTGTGTGTTCACCACTGTGTGTGTTTTGTGTTTGTGTGGTTTTTATGTGTTAAATTTTTGAGTTTTGGTTATGGGTCACCATACTTCATACACATCACTTCACTTATGCTGTTTATGACCTTACTCCGATAAAAGAAAACGGGTTAAGAACGTGCATTTAAACATGCTCTCTGATAATCAGCATTTAACCTGGTTAATCTATATATATATATATATATATATATAGAGAGAGAGAGATAGAGATATAGATAGAGATAGAGAGAGATATATATAGATAGAGAGAGAGAGATAGAGAGAGAGAGAGAGAGAGAGAGAGAGAGTTATAGTTATAGTTATATATATAGTAAGTTAAATACTACATAGTGTAACATCACATTCAGAGCTCAAAATACATTATACATAATATTCTTGATTTTAGTTTTCTCTCATCAACAAAATGTGGTCTTACATGAGTCATTAAGTCAAAAGGCCAGCTTCAGCTCTTGAATGAGCTTAATTCTATCAAGATATGGCCTTCATCCATTCATTCATTCATAGGTGTAGATGTATTTAGATCAAACATGCTTTAAGATGTAATAATAATAAAATACTCCAAATGATCATAAATGATCTGCATGGTTTTCACAGAGAGGAACATTAGTACTGCCCTTAAACTTTAAAGCAAAATGGTCGTGTTTAAGGACTCTTATATCATATGATTCATAACATGAGGCTAATCCAGCAATCAAAGTTAATTTAGGAAAGTTGGACGACTGAATGGGCAAGACCAGGTAGTGTTTGTTTTATGTTTCAATACACTCATTATTGTCAGGTTAATAAGTTGAATATGAACAATCATTATGAACAGCATTTGTTATTTCTTATTTTGGACTTGCTGTAATAAAGCTTGCAGAGGGACAGTAAGTGTTTTTTGTAATATGACTTTCATTGGAATTCAAATATAGACACCACAGTAGACAAAACTAACACTACAACATATAATAAATACATCCAGACTAAAAATGAAAGTTTCCAACAGTGTTTATTTTCAATGCATTACAGATTATTAGGAGGTTAAAACTGTTGAAAATAAATAGAATTTACAATGTATTTGAGTTAATAGATTATTTTGGTCCCACAGTCTCCTAGCCGAGGAGTGAAATCATGCATTTTTATGCACATTTAACCACACTGAATATTATCATGTAAACATGATTTAGTAAAGGTTGTCTCGATCTTGTGCAGTCTTGCTTACACATCTAGCTGAGAAGAAAGAGGAAAGTTTTGAGCATTTCCCGTGTCACTGGAGGAACATTGTTTAGCTTATTTTATACTCTGAATGACAGCATTCAGTAATCCATGATCTCTGCAGAGAAAAGGGAAATAAATCTTACACTGAGAATAAAATACAGCTGAAGCAGTACATTTGTACCTTCTACATTTTAAACACAAGCAAACTTCACTACTGACAAATGCTTGGCAAATACAAAATGTCTCAGGTTATGAATGTAACCATGGTTCCCTGAGTAGGGAACGAGACACTGCGTCCTCTAGGGGTCGCTATGGGGAACACCTCGTCGTGACCCGTGTCTGAAGCATACATTGAAAAAATGCCCCTGACGTCACTACCGGTGCGACTATAAAACAGGCACCGGGAGGACACGTCATTCACTTCTTCGTCTGAAGCTTGCGTCTGAAGCATGGCAGGGAGCTAGAGGACGCAGTGTCTCGTTCCCTACTCAGGGAACCATGGTTACATTCGTAACCTGAGATGTTCCCTTTCAAGGGAACTTCGAAATGCGTCCTCTAGGGGTCGCTATGGGGAACAGTATACCCACGCTGCCATACTGAGGGGAGTGCAGGCCAGAATCATGGCGAAAACCAAGTACCAACTGTACCATTTCAATGGGAGTTGTCCCTGGGACGTTAGACGGCTGTCCGTGACATTACCCCTTATGGCCAAAGGCCTAGGCTACATACCCAACTTACCTGTTAGGATCTCGGCCCGGGGTAGAGCTGAAGGCTTGGAATCAAGAAAGATTCCTTTAAAGGAGTACGGCAAAGAACCTAGCATTTTATACTAAGTCTTGCCTGTCACACAGGGGCTATCGCTTGCTCTCGCAAAAGCTTGCTGAAGGAGCTGTCTCAACATCCTGTTTAGATAGGTATCCGAGGATACATAGGTGGAGTGGCGCCCAAGATGAACGGGGCTTTTACCAACTCAAGAAAGGGCACAAAGCAACCACGTGAATCCCTCACCATATAGGATTTTAGAAAGAATGCAGAGCACTAGCGTGCGAACTTACCACAGTGTGGATTTCAGAAAGTGCGCAAAGATTCCACGTGCACATTTACCATAACATGGATTTTAAATACTGTTCTAAGGAGGGGGGTTCTCATGGCACTCTGATAGAGCAGCTCATAGATGGAATGGTGCATCCCAAAACAATATGTTTGAGAGTCATCAACTCGATCTGTGGTAATAATGCTGGAGCGCTCTGGAGGAAAAACAGAGAACTCAATCTCACGTGAGAGGAGAACTCCGAATTCAGAAAGAGAGTAGCGCACTAATAGGCGACCCTTTTTGATAAAAGGAGGTGCTGCTAAACTACCACGAGAACCGCCCAACCGCCCACGAGAACTGCCCAAGTTTCATTTCTGAGCAGCACCTCGATATTGCATACTCCTATGCTAGAATCGATGGATGTGCAAGAAAAATGGCCTCCTCCATTTCTACTTGATCTCTGTATTGAGATCAGGAAAAAAAAGGGAAGGCTCACCGGAGCTGGAGGGCCATGGCCAGAAAGATAACGCTCATCGCGGCGTAACCCTCTTAGCACGCTTCCACGGCAAATCCAACCTTGCCGCGGCATGATCCATAATCTCCAACAGCTCACGGGAAGCAGATGTCTGCCCCTCTTTCCTCGAAAAGAGAGACAACCGGGAGCGGAACTTTTTTATTTTTTATAAAACGCTCACAAATGCACGCCAATTGCCCCCTCAAGGACATTTTGTGCATGCTTTTAGCCCAAACAAACAACGCAGAGATTGTGTGTGTGTCATCGGGTATCAAATAACGATGACATGGGGATGCACACATCCTCTAAATGTTTTGCTAGAGCTTGCTTTGCAAGGAGGAAGTCTTAATAGACTTACATCTTTAAGACGATTTTTTTTCTCTTAAGCCAGAGTGCAGCATAAACAATAGGGAAACAATAGGGACTGATAGGGAAAATTTCCCGTCAGATCCTTTCCATGTTCTCACCGCGATGCAACGCGCAGCATGCATTTAGCTCCCGCTAAACACGCTCTGCCCACTCGCTAGATTACCACAGAAATCAATCGCGAGCAAGAACTGCTGCCACGTATGCATCGCTATTCCCGCAAGAGGCGAACGCACTCATGCAAATGTTGCTACAAACTCGGGTAAATGGTGAAATACCCACATCTCCTCAGAGTCTCGCGAATGCATCACAATGAGCGCAGCGAGAGCTGAACGCTTGCGCCTGCTCTTCACTACACACGCACACCACATTTTGCGAGCCAAGTGAACTGCAGGTATCATTGAAAAGCCTCTGGCGAGAAACATTCACTCCTAAACGCTGTACGCTTCAAACAAAACAGTCAATAAAGACGAAGAAGAGAATGACGTGTCCTCCCGGTGCCTGTTTTATAGTCGCACGTCAGGGTGACGTCAGGGGCTGTCGCCGGCCAACTCGTTGGTGTTTTTTCAATGTATGCTTCAGACACGGGTCACGACGAGGTGTTCCCCATAGCGACCCCTAGAGGACGCAGTTCGAAGTTCCCTTGAAAAGGAACTTGTGTTTTATTAATCTTAAGTATAAAGTATTGCTGTACTTACAGTTCTTATTATATCTGATGTTGTAGGCAACTGGTCCTCTGATGGTGAAGCCCAGGTAGAAAGACACCTGGTCTGGTTTGCACACACTGGATGGATTGTGAGGAGTGACTGGAATCTGTTGCCCATCTCTAACAGCAAACACTCTGTGATTCTTGACCTTCCCTTTGATACGCTGAAGACATTCGACTTCCACACTTTCATCTCCTTCAGTGAGGAGCTCCAGATCAGTTTGAAGCAGTTTTGAATGAACCAGTCTCAAACCTTTGTTATGGGGTTTTAAGGCATGAACCAGTCTCTGCAGACCTCCTTCTTTCCCAAAGAAGAACAGAGGCACCAGGCAGCGACCGCAGAGGTATTTCCCATACTTGCTCTTATATGACTCAATCAAATATTGGACACAGTTTTCTAGGTTTGGAGGGTTTGCCTTTGCTTTCTGTGCTTCTTTAGTCCAAAAGAGCAAAAGGACCAAGAGGTAAAACTCTGGGCTTCTGCCTTGAGCTTCTGTTGCACAAAGTTTCTGTAACCTGGCCTGAAGTTTTTCTGTTGTTTCATATGATTCACCTGACAAACTCAAGATGATGTTGGCAAGAATGTAGAGAACGATTTGTGTTTCATTTTCTGACCGGGGTTTTTCAATTCCACTCAAATTTTGTTTACACGCATTGATGTCTGATTTTAAGAAATGAAGCAGTCCTCCAAAAGACTTATTTTTTTTCTCATTCAGGGTCTTTTCTTCAGTCTGAGTCTCCTGTGTAAAATATCGCTTATAACAGTCTTCAACATCTCTACGGAAGTAGTCTGGTTCCTCCTCTTTGAAGCTCAGTTTGGAGTATGCCAGATACCATTCAAAGAAATCATATTTCTGCTCAACATCTTCTCTGAGACCACTGATGAAATCAAGGTCATTTTGTTTAAAAATGTCTTTGCAGACCTGCAGAAAACCAAAGAGGGCCCTGTTGTTGAATGTGGTGTTAGGGTTTGCTAACTCATCTTTAGCTGCTTTTCTCTTCAGCTTGAAATGCATCGAAGGCATCCTTTGCAATGTCCAAACATGACTTTATGTCTGTGCATGGTTCGTTCCTCCATTTTCTTTGAGTCCAGATCCGTGACAGGTGGTTTTTGTGAACTTGCCCCAGTGTGTCCCTAATATGAGAATTTTTGGGGTCTCTATCAATCGCCACATTTGCCCATTTTTTTGCCTCTTAATATTTGCTTTCCCCTTGTATCTTAATGTAATACAAACGTGCCAGTGCTTGAGGATAGAAAGTGTCTGTTGCGAACAATTTTGAAGCAATCCTCAACAAATAAATGCATTGGTTAGGTTTATTTTCCCTATTGATGTCAAGAATCAGTCTGGAAAACTTTTCCTTTTCTATCAGACCCTTAGGCCTTGTCACTAACATGCTCTTGCAAATTTTCTCATAATTACTCTCTTTTCCTTTCACCATGCTGTTCAAGAAGTCGTGAGCGATATCATATCTTGTCAGTTTGTGCTCAGTGAGCATTTTTAGACATGCATCAGCAATCAGTGGATGTGCCAGACGAATGCAGTTGGCTTTCTGTTCTCCTTCTGAGAAAATTAACCTGAGATCCTTGAAAGGCTTCATTATTATTTCCAGAGAAGGTTTTCCTTCATCAGTGGACCATTCTTCTTCTTTAATAAAATCCTCACAGAAAAGCTTCAACAAGTGTAAACCTGGAACATATGAGTTTATCAAAGCCAAAAAACTGAGGAGTCTTGTGCTGCTGGACTTTGTGTCCTTTTCAATATGATTCACCATTTCTTCTGTGATCAGTTTCTCTGCATCTTCTTTCTGGAAACCTCCCTGCATTATGTTAAAGGCATGAAACTTTTGTGACATTTTCTTGTATTTCTTTTTAATCTCCTGCATTTTCTGAGCAAACCTCTCCTTCTCCTCTGGTAAGAGCTCCATTTTCAGCTTCACGTCGCCTGGCGCTCGAACAGTGCTCTTGCTAACAGCATTGATGATGATGAATGCAGGATGGTCAGTTTGATCAGTGTGTTCAAGCTTTGACAGCAGACTCTTTATGAAGTATCGTAGGGGCTTATCCTCTTCATGATTCAATAGAAGAAGCACAGGATCTTTTTGCCCCACACATATTTTCTGTGCAATTCATTTGCCGTACTTTCAATTTTTCTCTCATACTCTTTATCTTTATTTTCTGTGATATCTGTTTTAATTGTTTCTGTCAGGGTTTCACATGTGAACTCTTCCCTCAAGTCTCTCAGTACTTCACTGGCTAGTCCTGATCCGCCGTTGTCTTTTGTGGTGCAACAGATTTATAGGATGTAACTTTCCTTCGGCTTTTTCTCTGTAGTCCGATCTGTTGCAGAAGCTTTTCCTTGAATTGTTTTGTTGCTTCTTCTGAGAGTTTTGGAGGAAGAATCATTGTGTCTTTAATAGTGAAGTCTGTAGGGATGCAATTTAAAATGATCACAGCTGGAGTTTTTGTTTTGATGTCCCTCTCATGGATTTCTTCAATCAGGTCTTCCCAGAGAACATTCTTGACAGGCAGATCATTTATCTTTTCTTTGGTGTCAATTAACAGCAGCACAGTTTTCGTATTTGGTTTTGCATGTTTTTCATTGGACAGCAGAAAAAGGTCCAGCACTTGTTTGGACAGCTCTTTGGTGTCTAGATCTGAATCAATCATTTTGGCACATCTGAGATCTTTCCGGAAATGCCAAAGCACCTGCATGGAGAGAGTTGAGCCTCCACTGCCAGACTGGTATCGTAAAGAAACATCAGTGATGAGACAGCGTTTTCCTTTTCTTTTCTCAATTAACTCTATTAAATCATTGAAGCCATCCCTTTCAACCAACGATAAGTTCTCTGGGTAAAAATTCAGCCATTTTTGTGGGGCTCCTTTAAGAAACTCAGCCTGATGCTGTCTAGCTCGATCAGGGTTAATGTATTCAGTCTCGAACATATCGGACCAAACAATGTCGAGGCATGACAGGGACTCTCTAAATATAGCTTCAACTGAGATCCTTTCACTGGGATTATATGAAGGTAACTGGTACATCATCAGTCCTGTTTTATTTGGTCTTTTTTTTCTGGTTAGAATAGAGATCTTTGTGTGAGACGTCACTCAAAAATGTTGATAAATTCCTGCATGTCCTTATTCCAGAATAAACAAGTAATGGCTGAATAAAAACAAAAGAACAATGATAATTGATTAATAGAAGGTTTGCTGAGTGAGAACAAAAGAAACATGCATGCCACAGACATTAGACAAAAAAATAAAAATAAAAAAGAGAATATGTTTAATTCATAGTTGTAGAGATAACGTCATCAGAATTAAAATGAATCATTATCAGATGTGTGGGTTCAGCTTTATTGTGCTTTATTGTGCCACAGCCACACGTGTTTTATTCATGCAAAAAAACTATATCATGCATAAATTAACTCAAAAGGGAAATATGAATAATTACAATGAATTGTAAAAAGGACTGTCAGTTTAATGCGTTAACTTAATTAATTAGTTATGAAAAATAATGTGATTTAAGATATGCAGTTAATGCACTGGCCCCGCCCCCGGACCTGCAACATCTTATATTTCATACAGTTAACTGTTGACAAATATGATGCAGGGCAACAACTCCATAAATGCAGTTAAGCCCTAATATTCAAGATATTGGGGCAAAAAAAATGCCTCTGTATGAGTTTTGGTCTCATATTTAATAAGTGATATCACACGAGTGCTGTTTTTGTCACGAACGGCACGAGTGCAAATGTGATTTCATACAAAAGTTCAGTTAATATTGTGTCAAATATATATATTTGAAATGCATTTATTTCATGCTAAGTATACTACAAATACATTTGCATATTATTTACATATTACTAAACTGGTATACTTAAAGTCTGCTAAATTGGAACAGTTAATTTTGTACATAATGCACTTTAATTGTAAGAAAGCAGTGCTGAAGTCCAACTAAAGATATACTGAACTATATTTTTTTGTTAAAAGTGGAACGATTGCAAGGTACACTTTTAAATATCTAACATTTAAATATTATTCAAAGATCATACAATCCTCATCAGTAGTGACATTAAAACACATTTAAGACTTAATATTGAGAAATCCCCATTGTGCACAAGTAGTACTCCAAATAAAATTTAATTATATGTTTTATGTTTATATAAGTATAGAGTGATATGTCAGTAAACAGACAATAAATAGCCTAAAGCAAATAAAGTGATAATCGAACTGAACCTGGTTTCTCCCAAAGATTTTTCTCCATTTCTGTCACCGATGGAGATTTGTTTTTTCTGGCTTGTTTAGTTGAGGACACTTGACTGATTGCACAGACTCTATTGAAGAGAGCTGAAGTGGAGGATGACACTGAATCATCAATGAACTGACTTTAGCTGGAAAATGACTCTGTGCTTTGACACAATCTGTATTTTATAAAGCGCTTAAAAAATAAAGGTTACTTGACCAAACATAAGTGTTTTTCACAAACGATTCATTCACATGGAATATAAATTCATGAGAGAAATTTAAACAATGTCCAATACAATATTTCTGCTAGAGTTGCAATTATTACAGTTTTAACATTTAACTGTTAATCATCAAACCTTTATTATTATTATTATATTATTATTATTATTATTATTATTATTATTTTATACAGTATGTCCAATTTCAGATGAAACCATTTCAAACCAGTAGAGGAAGATTTTAACTGAAAATGAAAGTGAAGACACATGTGCGCTGATTCAGTCGATGATCCAGAACTAGGTTCTTAAGAACAGGTATATACTCATTACACTTCACTATACCTGTTACTGATGTCTTAATTAATGCTTAAATAAATATGTTATGAAACAAGTTATGAGAAGTGTAGGCTAAATGAATATATTTCAGTAACAAATAACATTTTTATAATTTAGAATTTCATTTAAAAAACTACATTATGTGCAATTTCCATGTTTTCATTCAAGTTGAGTGTTGCTTATATATATATATATATATATATATATATATATATTATATATATATATATATATATATATATATATATAATAATAAAAAAATATAGTTTTGGCTCTGTTGTTAACTTTAACCTTATATATTAAAAATTTTATTGTGTTTCATGTTCGGTCATACCATTTATTTACGGATTGCAGATGGACCTAATTCACTGTGGTTTCAATTATCATTAGAGAACAAACACCAACACATTTTCCCTGACAGCATAATGTCTCAGGTTATGAATGTAACCATGGTTCCCTGAGTAGGGAACGAGACACTGCGTCCTCTAGGGGTCGCTATGGGGAACGCCTCATCCTGACCCGTGTCTGAAGCATACATTAAAAAAAAAAGAATACCAACAAGTTGGCTGGCGACAGCCCCTGACATCGCTACCAGTGCGACTATAGATAAATAGGCACCGGGAGAACACCGTCATTCACTTCTTCGTCTGAAGCTTGCATCCGAAACATGGCAGCCAGCTAGAGGATGCAGTGTCTTGTTCCCTACTCAGGAAACCATGGTTACATTCGTAAACTGAGACGTTCCCTTTCAAGGGAACTTCGAACGGCATCCTCTAGGGGTCGCTATGCTGAAGGGAATGCAGGCCAGAATCATGGCGAGCACTAAGCACCAACTCTACCATTTCCATGGGAGTTGCCCCTGGGCATTAGACAGTCTGACTGTGACATTATCCCCTACGGTCAAAGGCCTAGCTACATACCCAAACTTACCTGTTAGGGCCTCGGCCCAGGGTAGAGCTCAAGGCTTGGAATCAAGAAAGATTCCTTTAAGGGGTACGGCAAAGAGTCTAGCGTTTTATACTAAGTCTTGCCTGTCACACAGGGGCTACCGCTTGTTATTGTATTAGCTTGCTGAAGGAACTGTCTCAACAGATCCCTATTAGCAACACCCTGTTTAGATAGGTACTCAAGATGAACGGGGCTTTACCAACTCAAGAAAGGGCAAGAAGCAACCACGCGAAGCCCTCACCATATAGGATTTTAGAAAGAATGCAGAGCACTAGCGTGCAAACTTACCACAGTCTGGATTTTTAGAAAGTGCGCAAAGACTTCATGTGCACACTTACTATAACATAGATTTTAGATATTGTTCTAAGGGGCTCTCGTGGCACTCTGAAAGAGCAGCTCATAGAAGGAATGGTGCATCCCAAAAACAGTATGTTTGAGAGTCATCAACTAGATCTATGGTAATAATGCTGGAGCGACTAGCAGTTAAAATTTAGCTGAGGGGAGGGGCAAACACCCAGCTCTCAAATGAGGGGGAGCTCGATCTATTGTATGTTGAAAAGCTGGAACAGCTAGCAATAATTTACTTAGCTGAGGGAGCACAACCCAACTCTCACGAGAGAGGGGGCTCAGCCTGCGGCATGTTCCAATGCTGAAACGGCAAGCAAGTAGGCTACCTAGCTGAGGGAGCACAAACCCAACTCTCAGCAAGAGAGGGGGCTTGACCTACTGCCTGATCATGAGAATCAGAAGGGGTAAGCGTACTGCAAGCTAGCCAAAAACTCAGCGCATCAGAGAGGCGAAGGAAGGGCCTAGTTCACCTGATGCTGCTGGTAGCCAGGTGCTTTGGTTAAAACAGAGAACTCAACTCTCACGTGAGAGGAGAGCTCCGAATTTAGGAAGAGAGTAGTGCGCACATAGGAAACCCTTTTTTTGTAAAGGGCAGCGCTGCTAAACTACCACGAGAACAGCCCACGGAGTGAGGAATTCAACTCCTTACAAGGTGAGAGAACTTGGGCGCTTGAGGGGAAGTCCCATGCTCATAATAGCCCTTTATGTTGAGGGAAGCGATGCTTGAAGTGTATTAATAAAGACTCTGGTTGAGTGGAGCCCAAGGAACCAAGGTCTAACCAACTCGAAGAAAGGGAACGAAGCAGAAAGCGTATCCCCTATAATTTTGATTTGATAAGATGGGAAAAATACAGCTGCTGATGCTCGTCCTGTCTCGTGATCTTTGGAACCATCAATAAAAATTTAGATTGCGGAATTGTAATTATGTTCTAGATACAGTTTAACCATAACATCTTTTGCTATTAGTCTATTTTTGTCATTCATAATTTCTTGCTAATTAAAATCTACTAACGGTAAAGGAAATAACCAAGATGAACTGGGTGACTCTACTACTACATGGCTGGGCTTCTTCTTCTGCTATCCTTCCAAAACTTCTAAACTTGTCAGACTCATGTTTCCAGCATTTTCCCAATACTTTGTTTTAATTGGATGAGTTACATCATCTCCCTTCACAGAAATCCAATAAGTCAACATCAACTTTACTCTTCTAATATCAAGCGGCAGCTCTCTCATTTCTACCTGAAAGGCAGGAATAGGAGAAGATCTAATCGCTCCACAACATATTCATAATGCTTGTGACTGTATCATTTCAACTTTCTGCAGCAAATTTTTTTTTCTTTATTTTTTTTTTGAAAAACAAATTACCTGTGTTTTCGACACTGATAAATGAGATCCCCATTTATCTGTCCATATCTGATTGCATTCTGTATACCTTTAACCACATCTTGAACATTCCTACCTCTCTTCCACAGAGCTCTGTCATCTGCAAACAGAGACTTTTCAACTCCTAACTAACCTCGGGAAAAAATGTCATTAATCATTAAATTAGAAGAGACCACACACACTTCACTGGAAAGGATAAAAATATCCTTTACTTTCCAACACATGATTTAGTCTAAAAATTACCATTCTCTTCATGATTTTACAGAGATTTGACATTAAGGAAATAGGCCTGTAACTAGTTGCCACAGAATGATCCTCTCCTGGTTTTGCAATAGGAACAATTGTCCCATGCTTCCATGTAGTCGGTAAACTCCCTTTTTCCCAAATCATTAAAAACTCACTACTTTCCTTAAATTTGTCCCAGTCCACTGATTTGAATTTCCATCTAGGCATAATTTCCTGTACATTTACATCCACATCCACATCATTTCCTATTTTGCAAATTCTTGGAAAATGATCACTACCTATTAAATTGTCCTTCAACGTATCCCACACACAACTCCTTGCCAGGTTTCCAGTGACAATAGTTAAATCTAAGACGGACAATTTCCCTTTTGATAAATCAATTGTTGTTGCCCTTCAGTCATTTTCACAAACCAAATAATTTCCATCTAACAAATTTTCTATGACATTACCATTAAAATAATTTATTTCACTTCCCCATAATGTACTATGCCCATTAAAATCTCCACACCACACCAGACTAGGATTATCCACTCCCCTAATTTCCTAAAGAATGTCTCTACTTAATCTTTCACATGGATTATAATAATTAATCATTCTTATTTTCTGATCTCCAGCGCACACCTCTATTTCAACTACTCCATATTTATTAAATATTTTAAGTGCTCTAAATTTTATTCCTTCCATTACAAATGTAGCCACTCCCCCTTCTACTCCAGAAATTCTGTCCCTAAGGACATTATTATAACCTTGTACTTTAAAATCCAATGGAGGCTTAAGCCAAGTTTCCTGAATACAGATTACATGAGGTTTATTATATTGTTCTGCAATAAACAATATACATTCCTGACCATTCGCAGTTAAGCTCCTTCCATTGCACTGCAAGATTATTAGCACCATGGGATCCCCCACATGATGCCTGTGAGCTTGCCATTTGCATCTTTAATTTATCATTTATCTGTTCTACACTGAAAGCCCCTCAAACATCTAGTTCCCTTTCGAAAGCTTCAGTCGATGCTGCGCTGCTCAGCACATTGGGGACATCTTGTTCGTGACCAGCTGTGAATAATGTGTGTAACACATCGATAGAATTGACCCGGCGGTAATATAGCCTCGGTTGATGATGTCATCGGAGTGCGCCCGCAACACGGGGCTATAAATAGATAAGCCACAGGTGCATCAACAGGTCTTTTGTCTTCAGATCATTCTGTGCACGTTTGCATCAGGAAGATTCTTTTTGTCTGCTACAGATCTTCGTAGGATGAGCCAACAAAACGGTAAGTGTTGTGTTCCTCCATGCTCTTGTCCTATGTATGAGCTGGATACACATGATTACTGTTTTGTTTGTTTGGGGGAAGAGCACGCAGTTCTGGCTTTAGAGACGGGCGACTGCAAGCATTGTGAACTGCTCTCAGTGAAGATGCTTCGTGCTCGTCTGAACTATTTTCAGACCGCACCCACCTTTTTGTCGAAGGGCTCTCGTGTGGATCTGCGTAACGAGCAAGCGACGGGCCCGTCCCTTTCGCTTACGGTGTCACCAGATCCACGCATCCTCTCTCATGATCTCGAGGCGCGCTCCGGTGGTTCTTCGGTTCACGAGGAGGATGATATATCTCTTGGGTTTTCGGGCCATGAGCAGCCTGCCTCTAAGCGTTCCTCTCGCGAGAGGAAATCGGTTGAGGAGCTGCTCAAGGTGGCAGCTTGACTGGCCACGCAAACAAGAGACCCCCAAACTTAGTAAGCTGGAGGATAGGTTTCTGTCGGGTGGTAGGAGAGAGAGACCGCAACATCAGTCTTCCCCCTTTTTCGAGGACCTCCATGATGAGCTGATGAAGTCATGGAGAAAACTGTATACCTCCCGCATCTTTGTGCCCTCGATGTTGACTTTTTCAACTATCGTGGATGCAAAGTCGCGGGGGTACTCAGAGATGCCTCGGGTTGAAGAGTCGCTTGCGAGCTATCTCTCGCCTGAATCTGCATCCTCGGTGAAGAAACCTACTCTACTTCCCCACTAAACCTTGTAGAATAACATCATCGCTAGTGGGTAAAGCTTACCAAGCTGCAGGTCAGGCTGGTGCTGCGCTGCACACTATGTCGGTGTTGTTGGAGTAATAGGATGATGTGTTGTTGGACTTGAGTCTGGGCAGTACAATCGACGAGAAAGCGTTAGCTGAGCTTCGTCGGGCCACAGATTTTGTCTCTCTCCGGGCGACCAAGCAGACGGCTCGTGCCATTGGCCGGTTTATGTCAGCTTTAGTCAGCACGGAGGAGGCATCTGTGGCTTAATTTGACGGGCATTAAAGAGAAGGAATGTTTGTTTCTTTTAGACTCTCCTATCTCTCCATCTGGTCTGTTTGGCGATTCAGTTAAAACTGTTGTCGACAGGTTTAGGGAAGTAAAGAAACATGAAGAAGCATTCGTTCAGTTTCTTCATAGCCACACTAAAGGGGAGGGGCCATCAGCCACCCAGCCTCGCCCCGGTCCTTCAAAAGCCAGGGAGGTTTAAAAAGCAGACCGTGGCGGACTGTGCTCCCCCTCATAGGGATTGGGGACAGGTTCGCCATGCTCAGCAACCTCCCAAGCCCGACCTCAGGACTTTCATTGATAAAAAGAAGAAGTCCTGATGCTCGTGCTGGTGGGGGTAGTCCCTCACGGGGTGGTGCGCACTCGAGAGCTTTTTGCCCTGCCCCGTTACCCTCACAAAACCCCTCCATCCCCACCGCTTCTTGTGTCTTGGGGGGGGGGGGTTGGTTTCCAGCGAGGTATTAGATGTTCCAGTGTTTTTCCTGCCGTCGTTCAGGACATGGAACATCGAACATCCCCTCAAAGGAAGTATTAAAATCGGTACCCGCTCTCAGAGAGTCTGGCAGCGTGGAAACTTCTGCCGGGCATTTCTGTGTGGGTGTTGAGCACAGTACGGATAGGATACAGGATCCAATTTATTCGTCATCCTCCACTTTTCAACGGCGTGGGTCTCCACTTATGTGAAACCGGGAGCTGATGCAGGTACTGTCTCAAGAGCTACAAACTCTTCTGGCAAAGAGGCCATAGAACACGTTCCTCTTCCAAGGAGAGAGTCGGGCTATAACAGCAGATACTTCCTGGTTCCCAAAAAGGGTGGGGGAGTGCGTCCAATCTTGGATCTTCGAGGCTTAAAGGCCGTGTTGCATGGTTAATTTTTCAACGAATTTGTGCAATTTGCTTGTTGGTAATGAACATTTAAACTGTTATCCATTGTATTTATGTGGTTGGGTATCACAAAATGGAATAAAAATACGAAAAAGTAGGTACTATCTTACAGCGGTTTGCACACGATTCTCCTTTCCCCCACAATGCACTGCATTACGTCACATTTGGGGAGAGAATTTAACCAAAGCCCGCCTTGAGAGCATTGAGAGTGACAAGAGAGACGAGTAGTAGACGAGAGTATTCAGATAGCGCAGATTATAGATAAATACAATAGATATAGATAGATATACAGACAGATAGATCGATAGGATAGATATCGACCAACAGCGACCCAAACGCACTCACTTCCCTACAGCACCAGCTTTCCAACGCAGTTTACACACAAGCACCAGCCAAACATAGCGACAGACACGCGGCTACGTTTGCAACAACATTTCCCGGAGGAAGAGATAAACCTTAGAAACGCCCATATAGCTAGTATGATGCTTTCTATTTCTAGATGACAAAGACAAAGTTTACCAGTACGACACTATGACAAAGGTTACTGGTACTTATATGAACTAACGTCATGAGCACTCGCCACTAGATATAAAGAAAACGTTATTTTTCACTCGGTGCTATCCAATGACAGTAAAATATATATGTATATGTGTGTCGTTATTGTGCACTGCTGCTCGTAGACTAGCTCCAGTGCTCATTGCTGCATTGCTAAATGTATAGCAACTCACCAGGACACTTCACTAACTCTCCCTCATTCTCCTCGGGACCATGCATTTAATTTGGCTTTGAATTGTAGCTAGATTATTATTTTATTGCAACGTTACATTGACCTAAAATCGTTTTTTTTCAACGTGTACCACTTGCATAAACACTGCGTCCGTAGGCAGATTATCCGTAGGGGCTGTCATTGTTGTTTGCGCGTCCTGTGTGACGTCGGAAACTGGAGTACATCGATCTAGTACGAGTTTCACGGGTGGGAAGTTAGGTCATCGGGTTTGACTGCCGTTCCGTTGCACTTTCACGGGTTTAAGGTTGGAAAAAACATGGGTTACGGGTTGCCTGGAACGTTGCATCATAATAGGCTGAGGCTACCCTTCCTACACTTTCTCCCCAATGTGACGTCATCACCGAATTGCGTAAAAAAAACCTGTTAATACCAAAAACGTAAAAAACTGGTCTTTAAGGCCATTTTTGAGACATTTTAAAAATTATATACATATCTTGAACGATTTATGTACCCATTAATCGACAGTGGTGGTTAACCTGCAACATGGGCTTTAAACCGTACAATCAGAGCACTCAAGTTCTAGCCTTATCACCCCGCACGTAAACAAAATGCATGGATGCAGCGCTGGCTCCATTACGACTCCAGGGCATTCGCATTTTGAATTATATCGACGATTGACTGATACTAGCACAATCGCAAGTGATGGTGCTAACAACACAGGGACATCGTGGTTAGCTCATGTTAGCTCTAGTTTCTCTGGGGTTGAGACTCAACACCGAGAAGAGTGTTCTCTGTCCGGCCAGGAGATACGACTATATCGGGATAGTTTGGTATTCATATCACGATGCGGGCACAACTGGCCCTCCCGCCCGGATCGAGACCATCCGGCAGGACCATGAGCACAGGTCAAGGCTAGGCCAGGATCGCACTGTTCGTCAGTATCAAAAGATGTTAGGTTTCATGGCTTCAGCATCCACGGTGATTCCCTTTGGGGCTGTTGCACATGAGACCGTTTCAGTTGTGGCTAAAAGCCCGAGGGTTTCAGTCCAAGAGCCAATCCTCAAAGGCAAATGAAAGTGACGCGCCACCGGGGGCTTTCGTACACTATCTCTGTGGCTCAGACCCCGGTTCCTTGCCTTGGGTCCCACTCTAGGGGCACCGTGTTGTCGCAGATGCTACACGACAGATGCGTCCCTGATGGGCTGGGGAACAGTCTGGAATGGCCACCCAGCTCAAGGTGAATGGGGGGGGTCGTTCAGCTCGAT